>NW_027506932.1:137500-437500 GCF_052324685.1 Brachyhypopomus gauderio | reverse complement strand
TCTGGTAAAATTAAGATGCCCTGGAGAAACACTCCATCTATTGTAAAATTTAGGCAAGATTGTAGGCAGGCTGAGAGACGTTGGCGAAAGTCAAAATTGCAAGTACATTTTGATATTTATAAAACAACATTGCAGAATTACAACAGTGAAGTGAAATCAGCAAGGAAAAACTATTTCTCTACCTTAATCAATTCATCCAATAATAACTCAGCTGTCTTGTTCAGAAGCATAGATCAGCTAGTAAACCCCACCTCCTGTGGCTTCCCTGAGACTGTTTCAGTTGAAAAATGTGAGGAGTTTGCTATATTTTTTAAGGACAAGATTACTAGTATAAGGCAGAACATAGCAACAAGCACTAATAGACCATCAACCCTTATATCAGTTACTCAGCCTAACTTTAATATGTCTTATTTCCAAGAAGTTGACATGGTAACACTACTTGATGTGATTTCATCACTAAAATCCTCTACTTGTGAACTGGACCCTTTACCAACAAGCTTTTTCAAGCAGGTTCTGAGCTCATTAGCAAATGAAGTTCTAACGATTGTTAATCAGTCTCTGCAATTGGGTGAATTCCCTAAAATTTTTAAAACTGCAATGGTTAAACCACTGTTAAAGAACAGAAATCTTGATCCCACAATTCTTAATAATTATCGACCTATATCTAACCTTTCCTTTCTTAGCAAAATCATTGAAAAAGTAGTGTCAATCCAGTTGAATGACTATGTCAAAGTAAATCAAATAAATGACACTTTTCAATCTGGTTTCAGAGCTCTCCACAGCACTGAAACAGCCCTAGTTAAGGTAGTAAATGACTTGAGATTGAATAAGGATGCAGGCAAACTCTCAGTCCTTTTTCTGCTAGATTTAAGCGCCGCTTTTGACACCGTTGATCATGAAATACTTCTTGATCGACTACAGAGCTGGGTAGGCCTTAGTGGCTTAGTCTTAGACTGGTTTAGATCGTACCTAACTGGGCGTGATTACTATGTAGCATTAGGTACCTCTTCCTCCACACGTCAAAAAATAACTTGTGGTGTCCCCCAAGGATCAATTCTTGGGCCGTTACTATTCAACCTATATATGCTTCCATTACCACACATCATTAATAAACATGGTATTAGTTATCATCAATATGCAGATGACACTCAACTTTATATCTCGCTAGAACCTAAAGCCCTAAAATCAATTTGCCCACTGTTTGACTGCATAGATGATATACAGACATGGATGTCTGACAATTTTCTGCAGTTAAATAAACAGAAGACAGAGGTTCTTGTTCTTGGCAGTGATTCACAAAGGAATGATGTCCAGACTTATTTAAATCAAATGAATCTGAAAGCCAGACAATGTGTTAAGAACCTGGGCGTCACCTTTGATAATGAGCTCAGCTTCAAATCACACATCATGACTACATGCAAGACAGCTTACTTTCATCTTCGAAACATCGCTAAGGTCCGAGATATGCTCTCTCCTGCTGACAGTGAAAAACTTGTCCATGCATTTATCACATCAAGGCTAGATTATTGTAACGCTGTTCTATCTGCTCTTCCAAAGAGCTCTATTTCGCACCTACAGCGAGTTCAGAACGCGGCTGCAAGGGTTCTGACCCGCAGGAGAAAGAGAGATCATATTACACCTGCACTCCACTCACTGCACTGGTTACCTGTCAGCTTTAGAATAGATTTTAAGGTTCTAGTCATGGTTTTTAAGTGTCTTCATGGTCTTGCCCCTCTTTACCTAAGTGAAATGATGGTTAGATATGTTCCAGTCAGGTCTCTCAGGTCTTCAAACAGTAATCTACTGGTGATTCCTAAAAGCCGATTAAAGATTGGCGAGGGTGCTTTTAGCCACTATGGCCCAAAGCTCTGGAATTCTCTTCCTGAAGAGCTCAGAGGCATTTCATCCCTGCATAGTTTTAAGAGCAGTCTCAAAACATTCCTGTTTAGATCCGCTTTTAGTTAAAACTATTAAGATAGAGTTTCTTATCTTATTTACTTTACTTTTTATTATCTTACTTACTTCACTTTTTACTTTTTATGTTATTTTAATATTTTTATCTTTAATTTCTTTTAAAATTTTCTTCTGTCTTTTTGTCTTATCTCCTTTTAATGTTTCTTTTATTTATACTGTAAAGCACTTTGAGTTACATGTATGTATGAAAGGTGCTATACAAATAAAGATTATTATTATTATTATTATTACATTGACAACAAAAATGTGGATGCTCTGGTAGCTATTACACTAGCGATACCTTTCACTAAGTGAATCGCAACTGCAGACGAGTGAGGGTGAATAAATAATTTGCTGTTAAGCCAGTGTCCACAGAGCATAGATCTAGCACATCTGGCTCTTACATTAGCATGAAAAGCCGGGACTGTATTTTCCCTAGCACGTGTGGTACATTACGTTTTCAAGTACAGTCTTCAGGAGTTGAATTGTGTTACTGTCTTTTCAGCCCAAATGCCAACTGATTTGTGCATAAAAGCGTGATACATAGATGTGTGTAGTCAAGACTGAGAATGTGCACTAGGCAAAAGAGCCAAAAAAGCCTAAATAAACGCCTCAAAAGGCCAAAATAAGAAATCAAATCTTGAAATAGAAGGCTCGTTGGTCTAGTCGTATGATTCTCGCTTCGGGTGTGAGAGGTCCCGGGTTCAAATCCCGGACGAGCCCTTTATATGTTATTTGACTAAAATTATGTACAGTGCTCTTCTTTACTGCATTGTTGTGACATCTGCTTCTAAGACATGTCAACGTTTAAACAGACCGTTTCTGAATGGCAAAGCAGCTTGTTGGACTACATCTTCGGTTATTCTGTTATTGTTTAGAAGCGAGAGATCCCTGGCCCTTTTTTGGGTTAAATTGCCAGCCAAGCCTACATTGACAACAAAAATGTGGATGCTCTGGTAGCTATTACAATAGCGATACCTGTCACGAAGTGAATCGCAACTGCAGACGAGTGAGGGTGAATAAATAATTTGCTGTTAAGCCAGTGTCCACAGAGCATAGATCTAGCACATCTGGCTCTTACATTAGCATGACAAGCCGGGACTGTACTTTCCCTAGCACGTGTGGTATATTACGTTTTCAAGTACAGTCTCCAGGAGTTGAATTGTGTTACTGTCTTTTCAGCCCAAATGCCAACTGATTTGTGCATAAGGGCTTGATACATTCATGTGTGTAGTCAAGACTGAGACTGTGCACTAGGCAAAAGAGCCAAAAAAAGCCAAAATAAACGCCTCAAAAGGCCAAAATAAGAAAGCAAATCTTGAACTAGTAGGCTCGTTGGTCTAGGCGTATGATTCTTGCTTTGGGTGCGAGAGGTCCCGGGTTCAAATCCCGGACGAGCCCTTTATATGTTATTTGACTAAAACTATGTACAGTGCTCTACTTTACTGCATTGTTGTGACATCTGCATCTAAGACATGTCAACATTAAAATAGACCATTTCTGAATGGCAAAGCAACTTTTTGGACTACAGCTTCGGTTATTGTTTAGAAGCAAGAGATCCCTGGCCCTTTTTTGGGTTAAATTACCAGCCAAGCCTACATTGACAACAAAAATGTGGATGCTCTGGTAGCTATTACACTAGCGATACCTTTCACTAAGTGAATCGCAACTGCAGACGAGTGAGGGTGAATAAATAATTTGCTGTTAAGCCAGTGTCCACAGAGCATAGATCTAGCACATCTGGCTCTTACATTAGCATGAAAAGCCGGGACTGTATTTTCCCTAGCACGTGTGGTACATTACGTTTTCAAGTACAGTCTTCAGGAGTTGAATTGTGTTACTGTCTTTTCAGCCCAAATGCCAACTGATTTGTGCATAAAAGCGTGATACATAGATGTGTGTAGTCAAGACTGAGAATGTGCACTAGGCAAAAGAGCCAAAAAAGCCTAAATAAACGCCTCAAAAGGCCAAAATAAGAAATCAAATCTTGAAATAGAAGGCTCGTTGGTCTAGTCGTATGATTCTCGCTTTGGGTGTGAGAGGTCCCGGGTTCAAATCCCGGACGAGCCCTTTATATGTTATTTGACTAAAATTATGTACAGTGCTCTTCTTTACTGCATTGTTGTGACATCTGCTTCTAAGACATGTCAACGTTTAAACAGACCGTTTCTGAATGGCAAAGCAGCTTGTTGGACTACATCTTCGGTTATTCTGTTATTGTTTAGAAGCGAGAGATCCCTGGCCCTTTTTTGGGTTAAATTGCCAGCCAAGCCTACATTGACAACAAAAATGTGGATGCTCTGGTAGCTATTACAATAGCGATACCTGTCACGAAGTGAATCGCAACTGCAGACGAGTGAGGGTGAATAAATAATTTGCTGTTAAGCCAGTGTCCACAGAGCATAGATCTAGCACATCTGGCTCTTACATTAGCATGACAAGCCGGGACTGTACTTTCCCTAGCACGTGTGGTATATTACGTTTTCAAGTACAGTCTCCAGGAGTTGAATTGTGTTACTGTCTTTTCAGCCCAAATGCCAACTGATTTGTGCATAAGGGCTTGATACATTCATGTGTGTAGTCAAGACTGAGACTGTGCACTAGGCAAAAGAGCCAAAAAAGCCAAAATAAACGCCTCAAAAGGCCAAAATAAGAAATCAAATGTTGAACTAGTAGGCTCGTTGGTCTAGGCGTATGATTCTCGTTTTGGGTGCGAGAGGTCCCGGGTTCAAATCCCGGACGAGCCCTTTATATGTTATTTGACTAAAACTATGTACAGTGCTCTACTTTACTGCATTGTTGTGACATCTGCATCTAAGACATGTCAACATTAAAATAGACCATTTCTGAATGGCAAAGCAACTTTTTGGACTACAGCTTCGGTTATTGTTTAGAAGCAAGAGATCCCTGGCCCTTTTTTGGGTTAAATTGCCAGCCAAGCCTACATTGACAACAAAAATGTGGATTCTCTGGTAGCTATTACACTAGCGATACCTTTCACTAAGTGAATCGCAACTGCAGACGAGTGAGGGTGAATAAATAATTTGCTGTTAAGCCAGTGTCCACAGAGCATAGATCTAGCACATCTGGCTCTTACATTAGCATGACAAGCCGGGACTGTATTTTCCCTAGCACGTGTGGTATATTACGTTTTCAAGTACAGTCTCCAGGAGTTGAATTGTGTTACTGTCTTTTCAGCCCAAATGCCAACTGATTTGTGCATAAGGGCTTGATACATTCATGTGTGTAGTCAAGACTGAGACTGTGCACTAGGCAAAAGAGCCAAAAAAAGCCAAAATAAACGCCTCAAAAGGCCAAAATAAGAAAGCAAATCTTGAACTAGTAGGCTCGTTGGTCTAGGCGTATGATTCTTGCTTTGGGTGCGAGAGGTCCCGGGTTCAAATCCCGGACGAGCCCTTTATATGTTATTTGACTAAAACTATGTACAGTGCTCTACTTTACTGCATTGTTGTGACATCTGCATCTAAGACATGTCAACATTAAAATAGACCATTTCTGAATGGCAAAGCAACTTTTTGGACTACAGCTTCGGTTATTGTTTAGAAGCAAGAGATCCCTGGCCCTTTTTTGGGTTAAATTGCCAGCCAAGCCTACATTGACAACAAAAATGTGGATGCTCTGGTAGCTATTACACTAGCGATACCTTTCACTAAGTGAATCGCAACTGCAGACGAGTGAGGGTGAATAAATAATTTGCTGTTAAGCCAGTGTCCACAGAGCATAGATCTAGCACATCTGGCTCTTACATTAGCATGACAAGCCGGGACTGTATTTTCCCTAGCACGTGTGGTACATTACGTTTTCAAGTACAGTCTTCAGGAGTTGAATTGTGTTACTGTCTTTTCAGCCCAAATGCCAACTGATTTGTGCATAAAAGCGTGATACATAGATGTGTGTAGTCAAGACTGAGAATGTGCACTAGGCAAAAGAGCCAAAAAAGCCTAAATAAACGCCTCAAAAGGCCAAAATAAGAAATCAAATCTTGAAATAGAAGGCTCGTTGGTCTAGTCGTATGATTCTCGCTTCGGGTGTGAGAGGTCCCGGGTTCAAATCCCGGACGAGCCCTTTATATGTTATTTGACTAAAATTATGTACAGTGCTCTTCTTTACTGCATTGTTGTGACATCTGCTTCTAAGACATGTCAACGTTTAAACAGACCGTTTCTGAATGGCAAAGCAGCTTGTTGGACTACATCTTCGGTTATTCTGTTATTGTTTAGAAGCGAGAGATCCCTGGCCCTTTTTTGGGTTAAATTGCCAGCCAAGCCTACATTGACAACAAAAATGTGGATGCTCTGGTAGCTATTACAATAGCGATACCTGTCACGAAGTGAATCGCAACTGCAGACGAGTGAGGGTGAATAAATAATTTGCTGTTAAGCCAGTGTCCACAGAGCATAGATCTAGCACATCTGGCTCTTACATTAGCATGACAAGGCGGGACTGTACTTTCCCTAGCACGTGTGGTATATTACGTTTTCAAGTACAGTCTCCAGGAGTTGAATTGTGTTACTGTCTTTTCAGCCCAAATGCCAACTGATTTGTGCATAAGGGCTTGATACATTCATGTGTGTAGTCAAGACTGAGACTGTGCACTAGGCAAAAGAGCCAAAAAAAGCCAAAATAAACGCCTCAAAAGGCCAAAATAAGAAAGCAAATCTTGAACTAGTAGGCTCGTTGGTCTAGGCGTATGATTCTCGCTTTGGGTGCGAGAGGTCCCGGGTTCAAATCCCGGACGAGCCCTTTATATGTTATTTGACTAAAACTATGTACAGTGCTCTACTTTACTGCATTGTTGTGACATCTGCATCTAAGACATGTCAACATTAAAATAGACCATTTCTGAATGGCAAAGCAACTTTTTGGACTACAGCTTCGGTTATTGTTTAGAAGCAAGAGATCCCTGGCCCTTTTTTGGGTTAAATTGCCAGCCAAGCCTACATTGACAACAAAAATGTGGATGCTCTGGTAGCTATTACACTAGCGATACCTTTCACTAAGTGAATCGCAACTGCAGACGAGTGAGGGTGAATAAATAATTTGCTGTTAAGCCAGTGTCCACAGAGCATAGATCTAGCACATCTGGCTCTTACATTAGCATGACAAGCCGGGACTGTATTTTCCCTAGCACGTGTGGTACATTACGTTTTCAAGTACAGTCTTCAGGAGTTGAATTGTGTTACTGTCTTTTCAGCCCAAATGCCAACTGATTTGTGCATAAAAGCGTGATACATAGATGTGTGTAGTCAAGACTGAGAATGTGCACTAGGCAAAAGAGCCAAAAAAGCCTAAATAAACGCCTCAAAAGGCCAAAATAAGAAATCAAATCTTGAAATAGAAGGCTCGTTGGTCTAGTCGTATGATTCTCGCTTCGGGTGTGAGAGGTCCCGGGTTCAAATCCCGGACGAGCCCTTTATATGTTATTTGACTAAAATTATGTACAGTGCTCTTCTTTACTGCATTGTTGTGACATCTGCTTCTAAGACATGTCAACGTTTAAACAGACCGTTTCTGAATGGCAAAGCAGCTTGTTGGACTACATCTTCGGTTATTCTGTTATTGTTTAGAAGCGAGAGATCCCTGGCCCTTTTTTGGGTTAAATTGCCAGCCAAGCCTACATTGACAACAAAAATGTGGATGCTCTGGTAGCTATTACAATAGCGATACCTGTCACGAAGTGAATCGCAACTGCAGACGAGTGAGGGTGAATAAATAATTTGCTGTTAAGCCAGTGTCCACAGAGCATAGATCTAGCACATCTGGCTCTTACATTAGCATGACAAGGCGGGACTGTACTTTCCCTAGCACGTGTGGTATATTACGTTTTCAAGTACAGTCTCCAGGAGTTGAATTGTGTTACTGTCTTTTCAGCCCAAATGCCAACTGATTTGTGCATAAGGGCTTGATACATTCATGTGTGTAGTCAAGACTGAGACTGTGCACTAGGCAAAAGAGCCAAAAAAGCCAAAATAAACGCCTCAAAAGGCCAAAATAAGAAATCAAATGTCGAACTAGTAGGCTCGTTGGTCTAGGCGTATGATTCTCGCTTTGGGTGCGAGAGGTCCCGGGTTCAAATCCCGGACGAGCCCTTTATATGTTATTTGACTAAAACTATGTACAGTGCTCTACTTTACTGCATTGTTGTGACATCTGCATCTAAGACATGTCAACATTAAAATAGACCATTTCTGAATGGCAAAGCAACTTTTTGGACTACAGCTTCGGTTATTGTTTAGAAGCAAGAGATCCCTGGCCCTTTTTTGGGTTAAATTGCCAGCCAAGCCTACATTGACAACAAAAATGTGGATGCTCTGGTAGCTATTACACTAGCGATACCTTTCACTAAGTGAATCGCAACTGCAGACGAGTGAGGGTGAATAAATAATTTGCTGTTAAGCCAGTGTCCACAGAGCATAGATCTAGCACATCTGGCTCTTACATTAGCATGACAAGCCGGGACTGTATTTTCCCTAGCACGTGTGGTATATTACGTTTTCAAGTACAGTCTTCAGGAGTTGAATTGTGTTACTGTCTTTTCAGCCCAAATGCCAACTGATTTGTGCATAAAAGCGTGATACATAGATGTGTGTAGTCAAGACTGAGAATGTGCACTAGGCAAAAGAGCCAAAAAAGCCTAAATAAACGCCTCAAAAGGCCAAAATAAGAAAGCAAATCTTGAACTAGTAGGCTCGTTGGTCTAGGCGTATGATTCTTGCTTTGGGTGCGAGAGGTCCCGGGTTCAAATCCCGGATGAGCCCTTTATATGTTATTTGACTAAAACTATGTACAGTGCTCTACTTTACTGCATTGTTGTGACATCTGCATCTAAGACATGTCAACATTAAAATAGACCATTTCTGAATGGCAAAGCAACTTTTTGGACTACAGCTTCGGTTATTGTTTAGAAGCAAGAGATCCCTGGCCCTTTTTTGGGTTAAATTACCAGCCAAGCCTACATTGACAACAAAAATGTGGATGCTCTGGTAGCTATTACACTAGCGATACCTTTCACTAAGTGAATCGCAACTGCAGACGAGTGAGGGTGAATAAATAATTTGCTGTTAAGCCAGTGTCCACAGAGCATAGATCTAGCACATCTGGCTCTTACATTAGCATGACAAGCCGGGACTGTATTTTCCCTAGCACGTGTGGTACATTACGTTTTCAAGTACAGTCTTCAGGAGTTGAATTGTGTTACTGTCTTTTCAGCCCAAATGCCAACTGATTTGTGCATAAAAGCGTGATACATAGATGTGTGTAGTCAAGACTGAGAATGTGCACTAGGCAAAAGAGCCAAAAAAGCCTAAATAAACGCCTCAAAAGGCCAAAATAAGAAATCAAATCTTGAAATAGAAGGCTCGTTGGTCTAGTCGTATGATTCTCGCTTCGGGTGTGAGAGGTCCCGGGTTCAAATCCCGGACGAGCCCTTTATATGTTATTTGACTAAAATTATGTACAGTGCTCTTCTTTACTGCATTGTTGTGACATCTGCTTCTAAGACATGTCAACGTTTAAACAGACCGTTTCTGAATGGCAAAGCAGCTTGTTGGACTACATCTTCGGTTATTCTGTTATTGTTTAGAAGCGAGAGATCCCTGGCCCTTTTTTGGGTTAAATTGCCAGCCAAGCCTACATTGACAACAAAAATGTGGATGCTCTGGTAGCTATTACAATAGCGATACCTGTCACGAAGTGAATCGCAACTGCAGACGAGTGAGGGTGAATAAATAATTTGCTGTTAAGCCAGTGTCCACAGAGCATAGATCTAGCACATCTGGCTCTTACATTAGCATGACAAGCCGGGACTGTACTTTCCCTAGCACGTGTGGTATATTACGTTTTCAAGTACAGTCTCCAGGAGTTGAATTGTGTTACTGTCTTTTCAGCCCAAATGCCAACTGATTTGTGCATAAGGGCTTGATACATTCATGTGTGTAGTCAAGACTGAGACTGTGCACTAGGCAAAAGAGCCAAAAAAGCCAAAATAAACGCCTCAAAAGGCCAAAATAAGAAATCAAATGTTGAACTAGTAGGCTCGTTGGTCTAGGCGTATGATTCTTGCTTTGGGTGCGAGAGGTCCCGGGTTCAAATCCCGGACGAGCCCTTTATATGTTATTTGACTAAAACTATGTACAGTGCTCTACTTTACTGCATTGTTGTGACTTCTGCATCTAAGACATGTCAACATTAAAATAGACCATTTCTGAATGGCAAAGCAACTTTTTGGACTACAGCTTCGGTTATTGTTTAGAAGCAAGAGATCCCTGGCCCTTTTTTGGGTTAAATTACCAGCCAAGCCTACATTGACAACAAAAATGTGGATGCTCTGGTAGCTATTACACTAGCGATACCTTTCACTAAGTGAATCGCAACTGCAGACGAGTGAGGGTGAATAAATAATTTGCTGTTAAGCCAGTGTCCACAGAGCATAGATCTAGCACATCTGGCTCTTACATTAGCATGACAAGCCGGGACTGTATTTTCCCTAGCACGTGTGGTATATTACGTTTTCAAGTACAGTCTCCAGGAGTTGAATTGTGTTACTGTCTTTTCAGCCCAAATGCCAACTGATTTGTGCATAAAAGCGTGATACATAGATGTGTGTAGTCAAGACTGAGAATGTGCACTAGGCAAAAGAGCCAAAAAAGCCTAAATAAACGCCTCAAAAGGCCAAAATAAGAAATCAAATCTTGAAATAGAAGGCTCGTTGGTCTAGTCGTATGATTCTAGCTTCGGGTGTGAGAGGTCCCGGGTTCAAATCCCGGACGAGCCCTTTATATGTTATTTGACTAAAATTATGTACAGTGCTCTTCTTTACTGCATTGTTGTGACATCTGCTTCTAAGACATGTCAACGTTTAAACAGACCGTTTCTGAATGGCAAAGCAGCTTGTTGGACTACATCTTCGGTTATTCTGTTATTGTTTAGAAGCGAGAGATCCCTGGCCCTTTTTTGGGTTAAATTGCCAGCCAAGCCTACATTGACAACAAAAATGTGGATGCTCTGGTAGCTATTACAATAGCGATACCTGTCACGAAGTGAATCGCAACTGCAGACGAGTGAGGGTGAATAAATAATTTGCTGTTAAGCCAGTGTCCACAGAGCATAGATCTAGCACATCTGGCTCTTACATTAGCATGACAAGGCGGGACTGTACTTTCCCTAGCACGTGTGGTATATTACGTTTTCAAGTACAGTCTCCAGGAGTTGAATTGTGTTACTGTCTTTTCAGCCCAAATGCCAACTGATTTGTGCATAAGGGCTTGATACATTCATGTGTGTAGTCAAGACTGAGACTGTGCACTAGGCAAAAGAGCCAAAAAAGCCAAAATAAACGCCTCAAAAGGCCAAAATAAGAAATCAAATGTTGAACTAGTAGGCTCGTTGGTCTAGGCATATGATTCTCGCTTTGGGTGCGGGAGGTCCCGGGTTCAAATCCCGGACGAGCCCTTTATATGTTATTTGACTAAAACTATGTACAGTGCTCTACTTTACTGCATTGTTGTGACATCTGCATCTAAGACATGTCAACATTAAAATAGACCATTTCTGAATGGCAAAGCAACTTTTTGGACTACAGCTTCGGTTATTGTTTAGAAGCAAGAGATCCCTGGCCCTTTTTTGGGTTAAATTGCCAGCCAAGCCTACATTGACAACAAAAATGTGGATGCTCTGGTAGCTATTACACTAGCGATACCTTTCACTAAGTGAATCGCAACTGCAGACGAGTGAGGGTGAATAAATAATTTGCTGTTAAGCCAGTGTCCACAGAGCATAGATCTAGCACATCTGGCTCTTACATTAGCATGACAAGCCGGGACTGTATTTTCCCTAGCACGTGTGGTATATTACGTTTTCAAGTACAGTCTCCAGGAGTTGAATTGTGTTACTGTCTTTTCAGCCCAAATGCCAACTGATTTGTGCATAAGGGCTTGATACATTCATGTGTGTAGTCAAGACTGAGACTGTGCACTAGGCAAAAGAGCCAAAAAAAGCCAAAATAAACGCCTCAAAAGGCCAAAATAAGAAAGCAAATCTTGAACTAGTAGGCTCGTTGGTCTAGGCGTATGATTCTTGCTTTGGGTGCGAGAGGTCCCGGGTTCAAATCCCGGACGAGCCCTTTATATGTTATTTGACTAAAACTATGTACAGTGCTCTACTTTACTGCATTGTTGTGACATCTGCATCTAAGACATGTCAACATTAAAATAGACCATTTCTGAATGGCAAAGCAACTTTTTGGACTACAGCTTCGGTTATTGTTTAGAAGCAAGAGATCCCTGGCCCTTTTTTGGGTTAAATTACCAGCCAAGCCTACATTGACAACAAAAATGTGGATGCTCTGGTAGCTATTACACTAGCGATACCTTTCACTAAGTGAATCGCAACTGCAGACGAGTAAGGGTGAATAAATAATTTGCTGTTAAGCCAGTGTCCACAGAGCATAGATCTAGCACATCTGGCTCTTACATTAGCATGACAAGCCGGGACTGTATTTTCCCTAGCACGTGTGGTACATTACGTTTTCAAGTACAGTCTTCAGGAGTTGAATTGTGTTACTGTCTTTTCAGCCCAAATGCCAACTGATTTGTGCATAAAAGCGTGATACATAGATGTGTGTAGTCAAGACTGAGAATGTGCACTAGGCAAAAGAGCCAAAAAAGCCAAAATAAACGCCTCAAAAGGCCAAAATAAGAAATCAAATCTTGAAATAGAAGGCTCGTTGGTCTAGTCGTATGATTCTCGCTTCGGGTGTGAGAGGTCCCGGGTTCAAATCCCGGACGAGCCCTTTATATGTTATTTGACTAAAATTATGTACAGTGCTCTTCTTTACTGCATTGTTGTGACATCTGCTTCTAAGACATGTCAACGTTTAAACAGACCGTTTCTGAATGGCAAAGCAGCTTGTTGGACTACATCTTCGGTTATTCTGTTATTGTTTAGAAGCGAGAGATCCCTGGCCCTTTTTTGGGTTAAATTGCCAGCCAAGCCTACATTGACAACAAAAATGTGGATGCTCTGGTAGCTATTACAATAGCGATACCTGTCACGAAGTGAATCGCAACTGCAGACGAGTGAGGGTGAATAAATAATTTGCTGTTAAGCCAGTGTCCACAGAGCATAGATCTAGCACATCTGGCTCTTACATTAGCATGACAAGGCGGGACTGTACTTTCCCTAGCACGTGTGGTATATTACGTTTTCAAGTACAGTCTCCAGGAGTTGAATTGTGTTACTGTCTTTTCAGCCCAAATGCCAACTGATTTGTGCATAAGGGCTTGATACATTCATGTGTGTAGTCAAGACTGAGACTGTGCACTAGGCAAAAGAGCCAAAAAAGCCAAAATAAACGCCTCAAAAGGCCAAAATAAGAAATCAAATGTTGAACTAGTAGGCTCGTTGGTCTAGGCGTATGATTCTCGCTTTGGGTGCGAGAGGTCCCGGGTTCAAATCCCGGACGAGCCCTTTATATGTTATTTGACTAAAACTATGTACAGTGCTCTACTTTACTGCATTGTTGTGACTTCTGCATCTAAGACATGTCAACATTAAAATAGACCATTTCTGAATGGCAAAGCAACTTTTTGGACTACAGCTTCGGTTATTGTTTAGAAGCAAGAGATCCCTGGCCCTTTTTTGGGTTAAATTGCCAGCCAAGCCTACATTGACAACAAAAATGTGGATGCTCTGGTAGCTATTACACTAGCGATACCTTTCACTAAGTGAATCGCAACTGCAGACGAGTGAGGGTGAATAAATAATTTGCTGTTAAGCCAGTGTCCACAGAGCATAGATCTAGCACATCTGGCTCTTACATTAGCATGACCAGCCGGGACTGTATTTTCCCTAGCACGTGTGGTATATTACGTTTTCAAGTACAGTCTCCAGGAGTTGAATTGTGTTACTGTCTTTTCAGCCCAAATGCCAACTGATTTGTGCATAAGGGCTTGATACATTCATGTGTGTAGTCAAGACTGAGACTGTGCACTAGGCAAAAGAGCCAAAAAAAGCCAAAATAAACGCCTCAAAAGGCCAAAATAAGAAAGCAAATCTTGAACTAGTAGGCTCGTTGGTCTAGGCGTATGATTCTTGCTTTGGGTGCGAGAGGTCCCGGGTTCAAATCCCGGACGAGCCCTTTATATGTTATTTGACTAAAACTATGTACAGTGCTCTACTTTACTGCATTGTTGTGACATCTGCATCTAAGACATGTCAACATTAAAATAGACCATTTCTGAATGGCAAAGCAACTTTTTGGACTACAGCTTCGGTTATTGTTTAGAAGCAAGAGATCCCTGGCCCTTTTTTGGGTTAAATTACCAGCCAAGCCTACATTGACAACAAAAATGTGGATGCTCTGGTAGCTATTACACTAGCGATACCTTTCACTAAGTGAATCGCAACTGCAGACGAGTGAGGGTGAATAAATAATTTGCTGTTAAGCCAGTGTCCACAGAGCATAGATCTAGCACATCTGGCTCTTACATTAGCATGACAAGCCGGGACTGTATTTTCCCTAGCACGTGTGGTATATTACGTTTTCAAGTACAGTCTCCAGGAGTTGAATTGTGTTACTGTCTTTTCAGCCCAAATGCCAACTGATTTGTGCATAAAAGCGTGATACATAGATGTGTGTAGTCAAGACTGAGAATGTGCACTAGGCAAAAGAGCCAAAAAAGCCTAAATAAACGCCTCAAAAGGCCAAAATAAGAAATCAAATCTTGAAATAGAAGGCTCGTTGGTCTAGTCGTATGATTCTAGCTTCGGGTGTGAGAGGTCCCGGGTTCAAATCCCGGACGAGCCCTTTATATGTTATTTGACTAAAATTATGTACAGTGCTCTTCTTTACTGCATTGTTGTGACATCTGCTTCTAAGACATGTCAACGTTTAAACAGACCGTTTCTGAATGGCAAAGCAGCTTGTTGGACTACATCTTCGGTTATTCTGTTATTGTTTAGAAGCGAGAGATCCCTGGCCCTTTTTTGGGTTAAATTGCCAGCCAAGCCTACATTGACAACAAAAATGTGGATGCTCTGGTAGCTATTACAATAGCGATACCTGTCACGAAGTGAATCGCAACTGCAGACGAGTGAGGGTGAATAAATAATTTGCTGTTAAGCCAGTGTCCACAGAGCATAGATCTAGCACATCTGGCTCTTACATTAGCATGACAAGCCGGGACTGTACTTTCCCTAGCACGTGTGGTATATTACGTTTTCAAGTACAGTCTCCAGGAGTTGAATTGTGTTACTGTCTTTTCAGCCCAAATGCCAACTGATTTGTGCATAAGGGCTTGATACATTCATGTGTGTAGTCAAGACTGAGACTGTGCACTAGGCAAAAGAGCCAAAAAAGCCAAAATAAACGCCTCAAAAGGCCAAAATAAGAAATCAAATCTTGAAATAGAAGGCTCGTTGGTCTAGTCGTATGATTCTAGCTTCGGGTGTGAGAGGTCCCGGGTTCAAATCCCGGACGAGCCCTTTATATGTTATTTGACTAAAATTATGTACAGTGCTCTTCTTTACTGCATTGTTGTGACATCTGCATCTAAGACATGTCAACATTAAAATAGACCATTTCTGAATGGCAAAGCAACCTTTTGGACTACAGCTTCGGTTATTGTTTAGAAGCAAGAGATCCCTGGCCCTTTTTTGGGTTAAATTGCCAGCCAAGCCTACATTGACAACAAAAATGTGGATGCTCTGGTAGCTATTACACTAGTGATACCTTTCACTAAGTGAATCGCAACTGCAGACGAGTGAGGGTGAATAAATAATTTGCTGTTAAGCCAGTGTCCACAGAGCATAGATCTAGCACATCTGGCTCTTACATTAGCATGACAAGCTGGGACTGTATTTTCCCTAGCACGTGTGGTATATTACGTTTTTAAGTACAGTCTCCAGGAGTTGAATTGTGTTACTGTCTTTTCAGCCCAAATGCCAACTGATTTGTGCATAAGGGCTTGATACATTCATGTGTGTAGTCAAGACTGAGACTGTGCACTAGGCAAAAGAGCCAAAAAAAGCCAAAATAAACGCCTCAAAAGGCCAAAATAAGAAAGCAAATCTTGAACTAGTAGGCTCGTTGGTCTAGGCGTATGATTCTTGCTTTGGGTGCGAGAGGTCCCGGGTTCAAATCCCGGACGAGCCCTTTATATGTTATTTGACTAAAACTATGTACAGTGCTCTACTTTACTGCATTGTTGTGACATCTGCATCTAAGACATGTCAACATTAAAATAGACCATTTCTGAATGGCAAAGCAACTTTTTGGACTACAGCTTCGGTTATTGTTTAGAAGCAAGAGATCCCTGGCCCTTTTTTGGGTTAAATTACCAGCCAAGCCTACATTGACAACAAAAATGTGGATGCTCTGGTAGCTATTACACTAGCGATACCTTTCACTAAGTGAATCGCAACTGCAGACGAGTGAGGGTGAATAAATAATTTGCTGTTAAGCCAGTGTCCACAGAGCATAGATCTAGCACATCTGGCTCTTACATTAGCATGACAAGCCGGGACTGTATTTTCCCTAGCACGTGTGGTATATTACGTTTTCAAGTACAGTCTCCAGGAGTTGAATTGTGTTACTGTCTTTTCAGCCCAAATGCCAACTGATTTGTGCATAAAAGCGTGATACATAGATGTGTGTAGTCAAGACTGAGAATGTGCACTAGGCAAAAGAGCCAAAAAAGCCTAAATAAACGCCTCAAAAGGCCAAAATAAGAAATCAAATCTTGAACTAATAGGCTCGTTGGTCTAGTCGTATGATTCTCGCTTCGGGTGTGAGAGGTCCCGGGTTCAAATCCCGGACGAGCCCTTTATATGTTATTTGACTAAAATTATGTACAGTGCTCTTCTTTACTGCATTGTTGTGACATCTGCTTCTAAGACATGTCAACGTTTAAACAGACCGTTTCTGAATGGCAAAGCAGCTTGTTGGACTACATCTTCGGTTATTCTGTTATTGTTTAGAAGCGAGAGATCCCTGGCCCTTTTTTGGGTTAAATTGCCAGCCAAGCCTACATTGACAACAAAAATGTGGATGCTCTGGTAGCTATTACAATAGCGATACCTGTCACGAAGTGAATCGCAACTGCAGACGAGTGAGGGTGAATAAATAATTTGCTGTTAAGCCAGTGTCCACAGAGCATAGATCTAGCACATCTGGCTCTTACATTAGCATGACAAGGCGGGACTGTACTTTCCCTAGCACGTGTGGTATATTACGTTTTCAAGTACAGTCTCCAGGAGTTGAATTGTGTTACTGTCTTTTCAGCCCAAATGCCAACTGATTTGTGCATAAGGGCTTGATACATTCATGTGTGTAGTCAAGACTGAGACTGTGCACTAGGCAAAAGAGCCAAAAAAGCCAAAATAAACGCCTCAAAAGGCCAAAATAAGAAATCAAATGTTGAACTAGTAGGCTCGTTGGTCTAGGCGTATGATTCTCGCTTTGGGTGCGAGAGGTCCCGGGTTCAAATCCCGGACGAGCCCTTTATATGTTATTTGACTAAAACTATGTACAGTGCTCTACTTTACTGCATTGTTGTGACTTCTGCATCTAAGACATGTCAACATTAAAATAGACCATTTCTGAATGGCAAAGCAACTTTTTGGACTACAGCTTCGGTTATTGTTTAGAAGCAAGAGATCCCTGGCCCTTTTTTGGGTTAAATTGCCAGCCAAGCCTACATTGACAACAAAAATGTGGATGCTCTGGTAGCTATTACACTAGCGATACCTTTCACTAAGTGAATCGCAACTGCAGACGAGTGAGGGTGAATAAATAATTTGCTGTTAAGCCAGTGTCCACAGAGCATAGATCTAGCACATCTGGCTCTTACATTAGCATGACAAGCCGGGACTGTATTTTCCCTAGCACGTGTGGTATATTACGTTTTCAAGTACAGTCTCCAGGAGTTGAATTGTGTTACTGTCTTTTCAGCCCAAATGCCAACTGATTTGTGCATAAGGGCTTGATACATTCATGTGTGTAGTCAAGACTGAGACTGTGCACTAGGCAAAAGAGCCAAAAAAAGCCAAAATAAACGCCTCAAAAGGCCAAAATAAGAAAGCAAATCTTGAACTAGTAGGCTCGTTGGTCTAGGCGTATGATTCTTGCTTTGGGTGCGAGAGGTCCCGGGTTCAAATCCCGGACGAGCCCTTTATATGTTATTTGACTAAAACTATGTACAGTGCTCTACTTTACTGCATTGTTGTGACATCTGCATCTAAGACATGTCAACATTAAAATAGACCATTTCTGAATGGCAAAGCAACTTTTTGGACTACAGCTTCGGTTATTGTTTAGAAGCAAGAGATCCCTGGCCCTTTTTTGGGTTAAATTACCAGCCAAGCCTACATTGACAACAAAAATGTGGATGCTCTGGTAGCTATTACACTAGCGATACCTTTCACTAAGTGAATCGCAACTGCAGACGAGTGAGGGTGAATAAATAATTTGCTGTTAAGCCAGTGTCCACAGAGCATAGATCTAGCACATCTGGCTCTTACATTAGCATGACAAGCCGGGACTGTATTTTCCCTAGCACGTGTGGTATATTACGTTTTCAAGTACAGTCTCCAGGAGTTGAATTGTGTTACTGTCTTTTCAGCCCAAATGCCAACTGATTTGTGCATAAAAGCGTGATACATAGATGTGTGTAGTCAAGACTGAGAATGTGCACTAGGCAAAAGAGCCAAAAAAGCCTAAATAAACGCCTCAAAAGGCCAAAATAAGAAATCAAATCTTGAAATAGAAGGCTCGTTGGTCTAGTCGTATGATTCTAGCTTCGGGTGTGAGAGGTCCCGGGTTCAAATCCCGGACGAGCCCTTTATATGTTATTTGACTAAAATTATGTACAGTGCTCTTCTTTACTGCATTGTTGTGACATCTGCTTCTAAGACATGTCAACGTTTAAACAGACCGTTTCTGAATGGCAAAGCAGCTTGTTGGACTACATCTTCGGTTATTCTGTTATTGTTTAGAAGCGAGAGATCCCTGGCCCTTTTTTGGGTTAAATTGCCAGCCAAGCCTACATTGACAACAAAAATGTGGATGCTCTGGTAGCTATTACAATAGCGATACCTGTCACGAAGTGAATCGCAACTGCAGACGAGTGAGGGTGAATAAATAATTTGCTGTTAAGCCAGTGTCCACAGAGCATAGATCTAGCACATCTGGCTCTTACATTAGCATGACAAGCCGGGACTGTACTTTCCCTAGCACGTGTGGTATATTACGTTTTCAAGTACAGTCTCCAGGAGTTGAATTGTGTTACTGTCTTTTCAGCCCAAATGCCAACTGATTTGTGCATAAGGGCTTGATACATTCATGTGTGTAGTCAAGACTGAGACTGTGCACTAGGCAAAAGAGCCAAAAAAGCCAAAATAAACGCCTCAAAAGGCCAAAATAAGAAATCAAATCTTGAAATAGAAGGCTCGTTGGTCTAGTCGTATGATTCTAGCTTCGGGTGTGAGAGGTCCTGGGTTCAAATCCCGGACGAGCCCTTTATATGTTATTTGACTAAAATTATGTACAGTGCTCTTCTTTACTGCATTGTTGTGACATCTGCATCTAAGACATGTCAACATTAAAATAGACCATTTCTGAATGGCAAAGCAACCTTTTGGACTACAGCTTCGGTTATTGTTTAGAAGCAAGAGATCCCTGGCCCTTTTTTGGGTTAAATTGCCAGCCAAGCCTACATTGACAACAAAAATGTGGATGCTCTGGTAGCTATTACACTAGTGATACCTTTCACTAAGTGAATCGCAACTGCAGACGAGTGAGGGTGAATAAATAATTTGCTGTTAAGCCAGTGTCCACAGAGCATAGATCTAGCACATCTGGCTCTTACATTAGCATGACAAGCTGGGACTGTATTTTCCCTAGCACGTGTGGTATATTACGTTTTTAAGTACAGTCTCCAGGAGTTGAATTGTGTTACTGTCTTTTCAGCCCAAATGCCAACTGATTTGTGCATAAGGGCTTGATACATTCATGTGTGTAGTCAAGACTGAGACTGTGCACTAGGCAAAAGAGCCAAAAAAAGCCAAAATAAACGCCTCAAAAGGCCAAAATAAGAAAGCAAATCTTGAACTAGTAGGCTCGTTGGTCTAGGCGTATGATTTTCGCTTTGGGTGCGAGAGGTCCCGGGTTCAAATCCCGGACGAGCCCTTTATATGTTATTTGACTAAAACTATGTACAGTGCTCTACTTTACTGCATTGTTGTGACATCTGCATCTAAGACATGTCAACATTAAAATAGACCATTTCTGAATGGCAAAGCAACTTTTTGGACTACAGCTTCGGTTATTGTTTAGAAGCAAGAGATCCCTGGCCCTTTTTTGGGTTAAATTGCCAGCCAAGCCTACATTGACAACAAAAATGTGGATGCTCTGGTAGCTATTACACTAGCGATACCTTTCACTAAGTGAATCGCAACTGCAGACGAGTGAGGGTGAATAAATAATTTGCTGTTAAGCCAGTGTCCACAGAGCATAGATCTAGCACATCTGGCTCTTACATTAGCATGACAAGCCGGGACTGTATTTTCCCTAGCACGTGTGGTACATTACGTTTTCAAGTACAGTCTTCAGGAGTTGAATTGTGTTACTGTCTTTTCAGCCCAAATGCCAACTGATTTGTGCATAAAAGCGTGATACATAGATGTGTGTAGTCAAGACTGAGAATGTGCACTAGGCAAAAGAGCCAAAAAAGCCTAAATAAACGCCTCAAAAGGCCAAAATAAGAAATCAAATCTTGAACTAATAGGCTCGTTGGTCTAGTCGTATGATTCTCGCTTCGGGTGTGAGAGGTCCCGGGTTCAAATCCCGGACGAGCCCTTTATATGTTATTTGACTAAAATTATGTACAGTGCTCTTCTTTACTGCATTGTTGTGACATCTGCTTCTAAGACATGTCAACGTTTAAACAGACCGTTTCTGAATGGCAAAGCAGCTTGTTGGACTACATCTTCGGTTATTCTGTTATTGTTTAGAAGCGAGAGATCCCTGGCCCTTTTTTGGGTTAAATTGCCAGCCAAGCCTACATTGACAACAAAAATGTGGATGCTCTGGTAGCTATTACAATAGCGATACCTGTCACGAAGTGAATCGCAACTGCAGACGAGTGAGGGTGAATAAATAATTTGCTGTTAAGCCAGTGTCCACAGAGCATAGATCTAGCACATCTGGCTCTTACATTAGCATGACAAGGCGGGACTGTACTTTCCCTAGCACGTGTGGTATATTACGTTTTCAAGTACAGTCTCCAGGAGTTGAATTGTGTTACTGTCTTTTCAGCCCAAATGCCAACTGATTTGTGCATAAGGGCTTGATACATTCATGTGTGTAGTCAAGACTGAGACTGTGCACTAGGCAAAAGAGCCAAAAAAGCCAAAATAAACGCCTCAAAAGGCCAAAATAAGAAATCAAATCTTGAACTAGTAGGCTCGTTGGTCTAGGCGTATGATTCTCGCTTTGGGTGCGAGAGGTCCCGGGTTCAAATCCCGGACGAGCCCTTTATATGTTATTTGACTAAAACTATGTACAGTGCTCTACTTTACTGCATTGTTGTGACATCTGCATCTAAGACATGTCAACATTAAAATAGACCATTTCTGAATGGCAAAGCAACTTTTTGGACTACAGCTTCGGTTATTGTTTAGAAGCAAGAGATCCCTGGCCCTTTTTTGGGTTAAATTGCCAGCCAAGCCTACATTGACAACAAAAATGTGGATGCTCTGGTAGCTATTACACTAGCGATACCTTTCACTAAGTGAATCGCAACTGCAGACGAGTGAGGGTGAATAAATAATTTGCTGTTAAGCCAGTGTCCACAGAGCATAGATCTAGCACATCTGGCTCTTACATTAGCATGACAAGGCGGGACTGTATTTTCCCTAGCACGTGTGGTATATTACGTTTTCAAGTACAGTCTCCAGGAGTTGAATTGTGTTACTGTCTTTTCAGCCCAAATGCCAACTGATTTGTGCATAAGGGCTTGATACATTCATGTGTGTAGTCAAGACTGAGACTGTGCACTAGGCAAAAGAGCCAAAAAAAGCCAAAATAAACGCCTCAAAAGGCCAAAATAAGAAAGCAAATCTTGAACTAGTAGGCTCGTTGGTCTAGGCGTATGATTCTTGCTTTGGGTGCGAGAGGTCCCGGGTTCAAATCCCGGAAGAGCCCTTTATATGTTATTTGACTAAAACTATGTACAGTGCTCTACTTTACTGCATTGTTGTGACATCTGCATCTAAGACATGTCAACATTAAAATAGACCATTTCTGAATGGCAAAGCAACTTTTTGGACTACAGCTTCGGTTATTGTTTAGAAGCAAGAGTTCCCTGGCCCTTTTTTGGGTTAAATTGCCAGCCAAGCCTACATTGACAACAAAAATGTGGATGCTCTGGTAGCTATTACACTAGCGATACCTTTCACTAAGTGAATCGCAACTGCAGACGAGTGAGGGTGAATAAATAATTTGCTGTTAAGCCAGTGTCCACAGAGCATAGATCTAGCACATCTGGCTCTTACATTAGCATGACAAGCCGGGACTGTATTTTCCCTAGCACGTGTGGTACATTACGTTTTCAAGTACAGTCTTCAGGAGTTGAATTGTGTTACTGTCTTTTCAGCCCAAATGCCAACTGATTTGTGCATAAAAGCGTGATACATAGATGTGTGTAGTCAAGACTGAGAATGTGCACTAGGCAAAAGAGCCAAAAAAGCCTAAATAAACGCCTCAAAAGGCCAAAATAAGAAATCAAATCTTGAACTAATAGGCTCGTTGGTCTAGTCGTATGATTCTCGCTTCGGGTGTGAGAGGTCCCGGGTTCAAATCCCGGACGAGCCCTTTATATGTTATTTGACTAAAATTATGTACAGTGCTCTTCTTTACTGCATTGTTGTGACATCTGCTTCTAAGACATGTCAACGTTTAAACAGACCGTTTCTGAATGGCAAAGCAGCTTGTTGGACTACATCTTCGGTTATTCTGTTATTGTTTAGAAGCGAGAGATCCCTGGCCCTTTTTTGGGTTAAATTGCCAGCCAAGCCTACATTGACAACAAAAATGTGGATGCTCTGGTAGCTATTACAATAGCGATACCTGTCACGAAGTGAATCGCAACTGCAGACGAGTGAGGGTGAATAAATAATTTGCTGTTAAGCCAGTGTCCACAGAGCATAGATCTAGCACATCTGGCTCTTACATTAGCATGACAAGGCGGGACTGTACTTTCCCTAGCACGTGTGGTATATTACGTTTTCAAGTACAGTCTCCAGGAGTTGAATTGTGTTACTGTCTTTTCAGCCCAAATGCCAACTGATTTGTGCATAAGGGCTTGATACATTCATGTGTGTAGTCAAGACTGAGACTGTGCACTAGGCAAAAGAGCCAAAAAAGCCAAAATAAACGCCTCAAAAGGCCAAAATAAGAAATCAAATCTTGAACTAGTAGGCTCGTTGGTCTAGGCGTATGATTCTCGCTTTGGGTGCGAGAGGTCCCGGGTTCAAATCCCGGACGAGCCCTTTATATGTTATTTGACTAAAACTATGTACAGTGCTCTACTTTACTGCATTGTTGTGACATCTGCATCTAAGACATGTCAACATTAAAATAGACCATTTCTGAATGGCAAAGCAACTTTTTGGACTACAGCTTCGGTTATTGTTTAGAAGCAAGAGATCCCTGGCCCTTTTTTGGGTTAAATTGCCAGCCAAGCCTACATTGACAACAAAAATGTGGATGCTCTGGTAGCTATTACACTAGCGATACCTTTCACTAAGTGAATCGCAACTGCAGACGAGTGAGGGTGAATAAATAATTTGCTGTTAAGCCAGTGTCCACAGAGCATAGATCTAGCACATCTGGCTCTTACATTAGCATGACAAGCCGGGACTGTATTTTCCCTAGCACGTGTGGTATATTACGTTTTTAAGTACAGTCTCCAGGAGTTGAATTGTGTTACTGTCTTTTCAGCCCAAATGCCAACTGATTTGTGCATAAGGGCTTGATACATTCATGTGTGTAGTCAAGACTGAGACTGTGCACTAGGCAAAAGAGCCAAAAAAAGCCAAAATAAACGCCTCAAAAGGCCAAAATAAGAAAGCAAATCTTGAACTAGTAGGCTCGTTGGTCTAGGCGTATGATTCTTGCTTTGCGTGCGAGAGGTCCCAGGTTCAAATCCCGGATGAGCCCTTTATATGTTATTTGACTAAAACTATGTACAGTGCTCTACTTTACTGCATTGTTGTGACATCTGCATCTAAGACATGTCAACATTAAAATAGACCATTTCTGAATGGCAAAGCAACTTTTTGGACTACAGCTTCGGTTATTGTTTAGAAGCAAGAGATCCCTGGCCCTTTTTTGGGTTAAATTACCAGCCAAGCCTACATTGACAACAAAAATGTGGATGCTCTGGTAGCTATTACACTAGCGATACCTTTCACTAAGTGAATCGCAACTGCAGACGAGTGAGGGTGAATAAATAATTTGCTGTTAAGCCAGTGTCCACAGAGCATAGATCTAGCACATCTGGCTCTTACATTAGCATGACAAGCCGGGACTGTATTTTCCCTAGCACGTGTGGTACATTACGTTTTCAAGTACAGTCTTCAGGAGTTGAATTGTGTTACTGTCTTTTCAGCCCAAATGCCAACTGATTTGTGCATAAAAGCGTGATACATAGATGTGTGTAGTCAAGACTGAGAATGTGCACTAGGCAAAAGAGCCAAAAAAGCCAAAATAAACGCCTCAAAAGGCCAAAATAAGAAATCAAATCTTGAAATAGAAGGCTCGTTGGTCTAGTCGTATGATTCTCGCTTCGGGTGTGAGAGGTCCCGGGTTCAAATCCCGGACGAGCCCTTTATATGTTATTTGACTAAAATTATGTACAGTGCTCTTCTTTACTGCATTGTTGTGACATCTGCTTCTAAGACATGTCAACGTTTAAACAGACCGTTTCTGAATGGCAAAGCAGCTTGTTGGACTACATCTTCGGTTATTCTGTTATTGTTTAGAAGCGAGAGATCCCTGGCCCTTTTTTTGGTTAAATTGCCAGCCAAGCCTACATTGACAACAAAAATGTGGATGCTCTGGTAGCTATTACAATAGCGATACCTGTCACGAAGTGAATCGCAACTGCAGACGAGTGAGGGTGAATAAATAATTTGCTGTTAAGCCAGTGTCCACAGAGCATAGATCTAGCACATCTGGCTCTTACATTAGCATGACAAGCCGGGACTGTACTTTCCCTAGCACGTGTGGTATATTACGTTTTCAAGTACAGTCTCCAGGAGTTGAATTGTGTTACTGTCTTTTCAGCCCAAATGCCAACTGATTTGTGCATAAGGGCTTGATACATTCATGTGTGTAGTCAAGACTGAGACTGTGCACTAGGCAAAAGAGCCAAAAAAAGCCAAAATAAACGCCTCAAAAGGCCAAAATAAGAAAGCAAATCTTGAACTAGTAGGCTCGTTGGTCTAGGCGTATGATTCTCGCTTTGGGTGCGAGAGGTCCCGGGTTCAAATCCCGGACGAGCCCTTTATATGTTATTTGACTAAAACTATGTACAGTGCTCTACTTTACTGCATTGTTGTGACATCTGCATCTAAGACATGTCAACATTAAAATAGACCATTTCTGAATGGCAAAGCAACCTTTTGGACTACAGCTTCGGTTATTGTTTAGAAGCAAGAGATCCCTGGCCCTTTTTTGGGTTAAATTGCCAGCCAAGCCTACATTGACAACAAAAATGTGGATGCTCTGGTAGCTATTACACTAGCGATACCTTTCACTAAGTGAATCGCAACTGCAGACGAGTGAGGGTGAATAAATAATTTGCTGTTAAGCCAGTGTCCACAGAGCATAGATCTAGCACATCTGGCTCTTACATTAGCATGACAAGCTGGGACTGTATTTTCCCTAGCACGTGTGGTATATTACGTTTTTAAGTACAGTCTCCAGGAGTTGAATTGTGTTACTGTCTTTTCAGCCCAAATGCCAACTGATTTGTGCATAAGGGCTTGATACATTCATGTGTGTAGTCAAGACTGAGACTGTGCACTAGGCAAAAGAGCCAAAAAAAGCCAAAATAAACGCCTCAAAAGGCCAAAATAAGAAAGCAAATCTTGAACTAGTAGGCTCGTTGGTCTAGGCGTATGATTTTCGCTTTGGGTGCGAGAGGTCCCGGGTTCAAATCCCGGACGAGCCCTTTATATGTTATTTGACTAAAACTATGTACAGTGCTCTACTTTACTGCATTGTTGTGACATCTGCATCTAAGACATGTCAACATTAAAATAGACCATTTCTGAATGGCAAAGCAACTTTTTGGACTACAGCTTCGGTTATTGTTTAGAAGCAAGAGATCCCTGGCCCTTTTTTGGGTTAAATTGCCAGCCAAGCCTACATTGACAACAAAAATGTGGATGCTCTGGTAGCTATTACACTAGCGATACCTTTCACTAAGTGAATCGCAACTGCAGACGAGTGAGGGTGAATAAATAATTTGCTGTTAAGCCAGTGTCCACAGAGCATAGATCTAGCACATCTGGCTCTTACATTAGCATGACAAGCCGGGACTGTATTTTCCCTAGCACGTGTGGTACATTACGTTTTCAAGTACAGTCTTCAGGAGTTGAATTGTGTTACTGTCTTTTCAGCCCAAATGCCAACTGATTTGTGCATAAAAGCGTGATACATAGATGTGTGTAGTCAAGACTGAGAATGTGCACTAGGCAAAAGAGCCAAAAAAGCCTAAATAAACGCCTCAAAAGGCCAAAATAAGAAATCAAATCTTGAACTAATAGGCTCGTTGGTCTAGTCGTATGATTCTCGCTTCGGGTGTGAGAGGTCCCGGGTTCAAATCCCGGACGAGCCCTTTATATGTTATTTGACTAAAATTATGTACAGTGCTCTTCTTTACTGCATTGTTGTGACATCTGCTTCTAAGACATGTCAACGTTTAAACAGACCGTTTCTCAATGGTAAAGCAGCTTGTTGGACTACATCTTCAGTTATTCTGTTATTGTTTAGAAGCGAGAGATCCCTGGCCCTTTTTTGGGTTAAATTGCCAGCCAAGCCTACATTGACAACAAAAATGTGGATGCTCTGGTAGCTATTACAATAGCGATACCTGTCACGAAGTGAATCGCAACTGCAGACGAGTGAGGGTGAATAAATAATTTGCTGTTAAGCCAGTGTCCACAGAGCATAGATCTAGCACATCTGGCTCTTACATTAGCATGACAAGCCGGGACTGTATTTTCCCTAGCACGTGTGGTATATTACGTTTTCAAGTACAGTCTCCAGGAGTTGAATTGTGTTACTGTCTTTTCAGCCCAAATGCCAACTGATTTGTGCATAAGGGCTTGATACATTCATGTGTGTAGTCAAGACTGAGACTGTGCACTAGGCAAAAGAGCCAAAGAAAGCCAAAATAAACGCCTCAAAAGGCCAAAATAAGAAAGCAAATCTTGAACTAGTAGGCTCGTTGGTCTAGGCGTATGATTCTTGCTTTGGGTGCGAGAGGTCCCGGGTTCAAATCCCGGACGAGCCCTTTAGATGTTATTTGACTAAAACTATGTACAGTGCTCTACTTTACTGCATTGTTGTGACATCTGCATCTAAGACATGTCAACATTAAAATAGACCATTTCTGAATGGCAAAGCAACTTTTTGGACTACAGCTTCGGTTATTGTTTAGAAGCAAGAGATCCCTGGCCCTTTTTTGGGTTAAATTACCAGCCAAGCCTACATTGACAACAAAAATGTGGATGCTCTGGTAGCTATTACACTAGCGATACCTTTCACTAAGTGAATCGCAACTGCAGACGAGTGAGGGTGAATAAATAATTTGCTGTTAAGCCAGTGTCCACAGAGCATAGATCTAGCACATCTGGCTCTTACATTAGCATGACAAGCCGGGACTGTATTTTCCCTAGCACGTGTGGTACATTACGTTTTCAAGTACAGTCTCCAGGAGTTGAATTGTGTTACTGTCTTTTCAGCCCAAATGCCAACTGATTTGTGCATAAAAGCGTGATACATAGATGTGTGTAGTCAAGACTGAGACTGTGCACTAGGCAAAAGAGCCAAAAAAAGCCAAAATAAACGCCTCAAAAGGCCAAAATAAGAAAGCAAATCTTGAACTAGTAGGCTCGTTGGTCTAGGCGTATGATTCTCGCTTTGGGTGCGAGAGGTCCCGGGTTCAAATCCCGGACGAGCCCTTTATATGTTATTTGACTAAAACTATGTACAGTGCTCTACTTTACTGCATTGTTGTGACATCTGCATCTAAGACATGTCAACATTAAAATAGACCATTTCTGAATGGCAAAGCAACTTTTTGGACTACAGCTTCGGTTATTGTTTAGAAGCAAGAGATCCCTGGCCCTTTTTTGGGTTAAATTGCCAGCCAAGCCTACATTGACAACAAAAATGTGGATGCTCTGGTAGCTATTACACTAGCGATACCTTTCACTAAGTGAATCGCAACTGCAGACGAGTGAGGGTGAATAAATAATTTGCTGTTAAGCCAGTGTCCACAGAGCATAGATCTAGCACATCTGGCTCTTACATTAGCATGACAAGGCGGGACTGTATTTTCCCTAGCACGTGTGGTATATTACGTTTTCAAGTACAGTCTCCAGGAGTTGAATTGTGTTACTGTCTTTTCAGCCCAAATGCCAACTGATTTGTGCATAAGGGCTTGATACATTCATGTGTGTAGTCAAGACTGAGACTGTGCACTAGGCAAAAGAGCCAAAAAAAGCCAAAATAAACGCCTCAAAAGGCCAAAATAAGAAAGCAAATCTTGAACTAGTAGGCTCGTTGGTCTAGGCGTATGATTCTTGCTTTGGGTGCGAGAGGTCCCGGGTTCAAATCCCGGACGAGCCCTTTATATGTTATTTGACTAAAACTATGTACAGTGCTCTACTTTACTGCATTGTTGTGACATCTGCATCTAAGACATGTCAACATTAAAATAGACCATTTCTGAATGGCAAAGCAACTTTTTGGACTACAGCTTCGGTTATTGTTTAGAAGCAAGAGTTCCCTGGCCCTTTTTTGGGTTAAATTGCCAGCCAAGCCTACATTGACAACAAAAATGTGGATGCTCTGGTAGCTATTACACTAGCGATACCTTTCACTAAGTGAATCGCAACTGCAGACGAGTGAGGGTGAATAAATAATTTGCTGTTAAGCCAGTGTCCACAGAGCATAGATCTAGCACATCTGGCTCTTACATTAGCATGACAAGCCGGGACTGTATTTTCCCTAGCACGTGTGGTACATTACGTTTTCAAGTACAGTCTTCAGGAGTTGAATTGTGTTACTGTCTTTTCAGCCCAAATGCCAACTGATTTGTGCATAAAAGCGTGATACATAGATGTGTGTAGTCAAGACTGAGAATGTGCACTAGGCAAAAGAGCCAAAAAAGCCTAAATAAACGCCTCAAAAGGCCAAAATAAGAAATCAAATCTTGAACTAATAGGCTCGTTGGTCTAGTCGTATGATTCTCGCTTCGGGTGTGAGAGGTCCCGGGTTCAAATCCCGGACGAGCCCTTTATATGTTATTTGACTAAAATTATGTACAGTGCTCTTCTTTACTGCATTGTTGTGACATCTGCTTCTAAGACATGTCAACGTTTAAACAGACCGTTTCTGAATGGCAAAGCAGCTTGTTGGACTACATCTTCGGTTATTCTGTTATTGTTTAGAAGCGAGAGATCCCTGGCCCTTTTTTGGGTTAAATTGCCAGCCAAGCCTACATTGACAACAAAAATGTGGATGCTCTGGTAGCTATTACAATAGCGATACCTGTCACGAAGTGAATCGCAACTGCAGACGAGTGAGGGTGAATAAATAATTTGCTGTTAAGCCAGTGTCCACAGAGCATAGATCTAGCACATCTGGCTCTTACATTAGCATGACAAGGCGGGACTGTACTTTCCCTAGCACGTGTGGTATATTACGTTTTCAAGTACAGTCTCCAGGAGTTGAATTGTGTTACTGTCTTTTCAGCCCAAATGCCAACTGATTTGTGCATAAGGGCTTGATACATTCATGTGTGTAGTCAAGACTGAGACTGTGCACTAGGCAAAAGAGCCAAAAAAGCCAAAATAAACGCCTCAAAAGGCCAAAATAAGAAATCAAATCTTGAACTAGTAGGCTCGTTGGTCTAGGCGTATGATTCTCGCTTTGGGTGCGAGAGGTCCCGGGTTCAAATCCCGGACGAGCCCTTTATATGTTATTTGACTAAAACTATGTACAGTGCTCTACTTTACTGCATTGTTGTGACATCTGCATCTAAGACATGTCAACATTAAAATAGACCATTTCTGAATGGCAAAGCAACTTTTTGGACTACAGCTTCGGTTATTGTTTAGAAGCAAGAGATCCCTGGCCCTTTTTTGGGTTAAATTGCCAGCCAAGCCTACATTGACAACAAAAATGTGGATGCTCTGGTAGCTATTACACTAGCGATACCTTTCACTAAGTGAATCGCAACTGCAGACGAGTGAGGGTGAATAAATAATTTGCTGTTAAGCCAGTGTCCACAGAGCATAGATCTAGCACATCTGGCTCTTACATTAGCATGACAAGCCGGGACTGTATTTTCCCTAGCACGTGTGGTATATTACGTTTTTAAGTACAGTCTCCAGGAGTTGAATTGTGTTACTGTCTTTTCAGCCCAAATGCCAACTGATTTGTGCATAAGGGCTTGATACATTCATGTGTGTAGTCAAGACTGAGACTGTGCACTAGGCAAAAGAGCCAAAAAAAGCCAAAATAAACGCCTCAAAAGGCCAAAATAAGAAAGCAAATCTTGAACTAGTAGGCTCGTTGGTCTAGGCGTATGATTCTTGCTTTGCGTGCGAGAGGTCCCAGGTTCAAATCCCGGATGAGCCCTTTATATGTTATTTGACTAAAACTATGTACAGTGCTCTACTTTACTGCATTGTTGTGACATCTGCATCTAAGACATGTCAACATTAAAATAGACCATTTCTGAATGGCAAAGCAACTTTTTGGACTACAGCTTCGGTTATTGTTTAGAAGCAAGAGATCCCTGGCCCTTTTTTGGGTTAAATTACCAGCCAAGCCTACATTGACAACAAAAATGTGGATGCTCTGGTAGCTATTACACTAGCGATACCTTTCACTAAGTGAATCGCAACTGCAGACGAGTGAGGGTGAATAAATAATTTGCTGTTAAGCCAGTGTCCACAGAGCATAGATCTAGCACATCTGGCTCTTACATTAGCATGACAAGCCGGGACTGTATTTTCCCTAGCACGTGTGGTACATTACGTTTTCAAGTACAGTCTTCAGGAGTTGAATTGTGTTACTGTCTTTTCAGCCCAAATGCCAACTGATTTGTGCATAAAAGCGTGATACATAGATGTGTGTAGTCAAGACTGAGAATGTGCACTAGGCAAAAGAGCCAAAAAAGCCAAAATAAACGCCTCAAAAGGCCAAAATAAGAAATCAAATCTTGAAATAGAAGGCTCGTTGGTCTAGTCGTATGATTCTCGCTTCGGGTGTGAGAGGTCCCGGGTTCAAATCCCGGACGAGCCCTTTATATGTTATTTGACTAAAATTATGTACAGTGCTCTTCTTTACTGCATTGTTGTGACATCTGCTTCTAAGACATGTCAACGTTTAAACAGACCGTTTCTGAATGGCAAAGCAGCTTGTTGGACTACATCTTCGGTTATTCTGTTATTGTTTAGAAGCGAGAGATCCCTGGCCCTTTTTTTGGTTAAATTGCCAGCCAAGCCTACATTGACAACAAAAATGTGGATGCTCTGGTAGCTATTACAATAGCGATACCTGTCACGAAGTGAATCGCAACTGCAGACGAGTGAGGGTGAATAAATAATTTGCTGTTAAGCCAGTGTCCACAGAGCATAGATCTAGCACATCTGGCTCTTACATTAGCATGACAAGCCGGGACTGTACTTTCCCTAGCACGTGTGGTATATTACGTTTTCAAGTACAGTCTCCAGGAGTTGAATTGTGTTACTGTCTTTTCAGCCCAAATGCCAACTGATTTGTGCATAAGGGCTTGATACATTCATGTGTGTAGTCAAGACTGAGACTGTGCACTAGGCAAAAGAGCCAAAAAAAGCCAAAATAAACGCCTCAAAAGGCCAAAATAAGAAAGCAAATCTTGAACTAGTAGGCTCGTTGGTCTAGGCGTATGATTCTCGCTTTGGGTGCGAGAGGTCCCGGGTTCAAATCCCGGACGAGCCCTTTATATGTTATTTGACTAAAACTATGTACAGTGCTCTACTTTACTGCATTGTTGTGACATCTGCATCTAAGACATGTCAACATTAAAATAGACCATTTCTGAATGGCAAAGCAACCTTTTGGACTACAGCTTCGGTTATTGTTTAGAAGCAAGAGATCCCTGGCCCTTTTTTGGGTTAAATTGCCAGCCAAGCCTACATTGACAACAAAAATGTGGATGCTCTGGTAGCTATTACACTAGCGATACCTTTCACTAAGTGAATCGCAACTGCAGACGAGTGAGGGTGAATAAATAATTTGCTGTTAAGCCAGTGTCCACAGAGCATAGATCTAGCACATCTGGCTCTTACATTAGCATGACAAGCTGGGACTGTATTTTCCCTAGCACGTGTGGTATATTACGTTTTTAAGTACAGTCTCCAGGAGTTGAATTGTGTTACTGTCTTTTCAGCCCAAATGCCAACTGATTTGTGCATAAGGGCTTGATACATTCATGTGTGTAGTCAAGACTGAGACTGTGCACTAGGCAAAAGAGCCAAAAAAAGCCAAAATAAACGCCTCAAAAGGCCAAAATAAGAAAGCAAATCTTGAACTAGTAGGCTCGTTGGTCTAGGCGTATGATTTTCGCTTTGGGTGCGAGAGGTCCCGGGTTCAAATCCCGGACGAGCCCTTTATATGTTATTTGACTAAAACTATGTACAGTGCTCTACTTTACTGCATTGTTGTGACATCTGCATCTAAGACATGTCAACATTAAAATAGACCATTTCTGAATGGCAAAGCAACTTTTTGGACTACAGCTTCGGTTATTGTTTAGAAGCAAGAGATCCCTGGCCCTTTTTTGGGTTAAATTGCCAGCCAAGCCTACATTGACAACAAAAATGTGGATGCTCTGGTAGCTATTACACTAGCGATACCTTTCACTAAGTGAATCGCAACTGCAGACGAGTGAGGGTGAATAAATAATTTGCTGTTAAGCCAGTGTCCACAGAGCATAGATCTAGCACATCTGGCTCTTACATTAGCATGACAAGCCGGGACTGTATTTTCCCTAGCACGTGTGGTACATTACGTTTTCAAGTACAGTCTTCAGGAGTTGAATTGTGTTACTGTCTTTTCAGCCCAAATGCCAACTGATTTGTGCATAAAAGCGTGATACATAGATGTGTGTAGTCAAGACTGAGAATGTGCACTAGGCAAAAGAGCCAAAAAAGCCTAAATAAACGCCTCAAAAGGCCAAAATAAGAAATCAAATCTTGAACTAATAGGCTCGTTGGTCTAGTCGTATGATTCTCGCTTCGGGTGTGAGAGGTCCCGGGTTCAAATCCCGGACGAGCCCTTTATATGTTATTTGACTAAAATTATGTACAGTGCTCTTCTTTACTGCATTGTTGTGACATCTGCTTCTAAGACATGTCAACGTTTAAACAGACCGTTTCTCAATGGTAAAGCAGCTTGTTGGACTACATCTTCAGTTATTCTGTTATTGTTTAGAAGCGAGAGATCCCTGGCCCTTTTTTGGGTTAAATTGCCAGCCAAGCCTACATTGACAACAAAAATGTGGATGCTCTGGTAGCTATTACAATAGCGATACCTGTCACGAAGTGAATCGCAACTGCAGACGAGTGAGGGTGAATAAATAATTTGCTGTTAAGCCAGTGTCCACAGAGCATAGATCTAGCACATCTGGCTCTTACATTAGCATGACAAGCCGGGACTGTATTTTCCCTAGCACGTGTGGTATATTACGTTTTCAAGTACAGTCTCCAGGAGTTGAATTGTGTTACTGTCTTTTCAGCCCAAATGCCAACTGATTTGTGCATAAGGGCTTGATACATTCATGTGTGTAGTCAAGACTGAGACTGTGCACTAGGCAAAAGAGCCAAAGAAAGCCAAAATAAACGCCTCAAAAGGCCAAAATAAGAAAGCAAATCTTGAACTAGTAGGCTCGTTGGTCTAGGCGTATGATTCTTGCTTTGGGTGCGAGAGGTCCCGGGTTCAAATCCCGGACGAGCCCTTTAGATGTTATTTGACTAAAACTATGTACAGTGCTCTACTTTACTGCATTGTTGTGACATCTGCATCTAAGACATGTCAACATTAAAATAGACCATTTCTGAATGGCAAAGCAACTTTTTGGACTACAGCTTCGGTTATTGTTTAGAAGCAAGAGATCCCTGGCCCTTTTTTGGGTTAAATTACCAGCCAAGCCTACATTGACAACAAAAATGTGGATGCTCTGGTAGCTATTACACTAGCGATACCTTTCACTAAGTGAATCGCAACTGCAGACGAGTGAGGGTGAATAAATAATTTGCTGTTAAGCCAGTGTCCACAGAGCATAGATCTAGCACATCTGGCTCTTACATTAGCATGACAAGCCGGGACTGTATTTTCCCTAGCACGTGTGGTACATTACGTTTTCAAGTACAGTCTCCAGGAGTTGAATTGTGTTACTGTCTTTTCAGCCCAAATGCCAACTGATTTGTGCATAAAAGCGTGATACATAGATGTGTGTAGTCAAGACTGAGACTGTGCACTAGGCAAAAGAGCCAAAAAAAGCCAAAATAAACGCCTCAAAAGGCCAAAATAAGAAAGCAAATCTTGAACTAGTAGGCTCGTTGGTCTAGGCGTATGATTCTCGCTTTGGGTGCGAGAGGTCCCGGGTTCAAATCCCGGACGAGCCCTTTATATGTTATTTGACTAAAACTATGTACAGTGCTCTACTTTACTGCATTGTTGTGACATCTGCATCTAAGACATGTCAACATTAAAATAGACCATTTCTGAATGGCAAAGCAACTTTTTGGACTACAGCTTCGGTTATTGTTTAGAAGCAAGAGTTCCCTGGCCCTTTTTTGGGTTAAATTGCCAGCCAAGCCTACATTGACAACAAAAATGTGGATGCTCTGGTAGCTATTACACTAGCGATACCTTTCACTAAGTGAATCGCAACTGCAGACGAGTGAGGGTGAATAAATAATTTGCTGTTAAGCCAGTGTCCACAGAGCATAGATCTAGCACATCTGGCTCTTACATTAGCATGACAAGCCGGGACTGTATTTTCCCTAGCACGTGTGGTACATTACGTTTTCAAGTACAGTCTTCAGGAGTTGAATTGTGTTACTGTCTTTTCAGCCCAAATGCCAACTGATTTGTGCATAAAAGCGTGATACATAGATGTGTGTAGTCAAGACTGAGAATGTGCACTAGGCAAAAGAGCCAAAAAAGCCTAAATAAACGCCTCAAAAGGCCAAAATAAGAAATCAAATCTTGAACTAATAGGCTCGTTGGTCTAGTCGTATGATTCTCGCTTCGGGTGTGAGAGGTCCCGGGTTCAAATCCCGGACGAGCCCTTTATATGTTATTTGACTAAAATTATGTACAGTGCTCTTCTTTACTGCATTGTTGTGACATCTGCTTCTAAGACATGTCAACGTTTAAACAGACCGTTTCTGAATGGCAAAGCAGCTTGTTGGACTACATCTTCGGTTATTCTGTTATTGTTTAGAAGCGAGAGATCCCTGGCCCTTTTTTGGGTTAAATTGCCAGCCAAGCCTACATTGACAACAAAAATGTGGATGCTCTGGTAGCTATTACAATAGCGATACCTGTCACGAAGTGAATCGCAACTGCAGACGAGTGAGGGTGAATAAATAATTTGCTGTTAAGCCAGTGTCCACAGAGCATAGATCTAGCACATCTGGCTCTTACATTAGCATGACAAGGCGGGACTGTACTTTCCCTAGCACGTGTGGTATATTACGTTTTCAAGTACAGTCTCCAGGAGTGGAATTGTGTTACTGTCTTTTCAGCCCAAATGCCAACTGATTTGTGCATAAGGGCTTGATACATTCATGTGTGTAGTCAAGACTGAGACTGTGCACTAGGCAAAAGAGCCAAAAAAGCCAAAATAAACGCCTCAAAAGGCCAAAATAAGAAATCAAATCTTGAACTAGTAGGCTCGTTGGTCTAGGCGTATGATTCTCGCTTTGGGTGCGAGAGGTCCCGGGTTCAAATCCCGGACGAGCCCTTTATATGTTATTTGACTAAAACTATGTACAGTGCTCTACTTTACTGCATTGTTGTGACATCTGCATCTAAGACATGTCAACATTAAAATAGACCATTTCTGAATGGCAAAGCAACTTTTTGGACTACAGCTTCGGTTATTGTTTAGAAGCAAGAGATCCCTGGCCCTTTTTTGGGTTAAATTGCCAGCCAAGCCTACATTGACAACAAAAATGTGGATGCTCTGGTAGCTATTACACTAGCGATACCTTTCACTAAGTGAATCGCAACTGCAGACGAGTGAGGGTGAATAAATAATTTGCTGTTAAGCCAGTGTCCACAGAGCATAGATCTAGCACATCTGGCTCTTACATTAGCATGACAAGGCGGGACTGTATTTTCCCTAGCACGTGTGGTATATTACGTTTTCAAGTACAGTCTCCAGGAGTTGAATTGTGTTACTGTCTTTTCAGCCCAAATGCCAACTGATTTGTGCATAAGGGCTTGATACATTCATGTGTGTAGTCAAGACTGAGACTGTGCACTAGGCAAAAGAGCCAAAAAAAGCCAAAATAAACGCCTCAAAAGGCCAAAATAAGAAAGCAAATCTTGAACTAGTAGGCTCGTTGGTCTAGGCGTATGATTCTTGCTTTGGGTGCGAGAGGTCCCGGGTTCAAATCCCGGACGAGCCCTTTATATGTTATTTGACTAAAACTATGTACAGTGCTCTACTTTACTGCATTGTTGTGACATCTGCATCTAAGACATGTCAACATTAAAATAGACCATTTCTGAATGGCAAAGCAACTTTTTGGACTACAGCTTCGGTTATTGTTTAGAAGCAAGAGTTCCCTGGCCCTTTTTTGGGTTAAATTGCCAGCCAAGCCTACATTGACAACAAAAATGTGGATGCTCTGGTAGCTATTACACTAGCGATACCTTTCACTAAGTGAATCGCAACTGCAGACGAGTGAGGGTGAATAAATAATTTGCTGTTAAGCCAGTGTCCACAGAGCATAGATCTAGCACATCTGGCTCTTACATTAGCATGACAAGCCGGGACTGTATTTTCCCTAGCACGTGTGGTACATTACGTTTTCAAGTACAGTCTTCAGGAGTTGAATTGTGTTACTGTCTTTTCAGCCCAAATGCCAACTGATTTGTGCATAAAAGCGTGATACATAGATGTGTGTAGTCAAGACTGAGAATGTGCACTAGGCAAAAGAGCCAAAAAAGCCTAAATAAACGCCTCAAAAGGCCAAAATAAGAAATCAAATCTTGAACTAATAGGCTCGTTGGTCTAGTCGTATGATTCTCGCTTCGGGTGTGAGAGGTCCCGGGTTCAAATCCCGGACGAGCCCTTTATATGTTATTTGACTAAAACTATGTACAGTGCTCTACTTTACTGCATTGTTGTGACATCTGCATCTAAGACATGTCAACATTAAAATAGACCATTTCTGAATGGCAAAGCAACTTTTTGGACTACAGCTTCGGTTATTGTTTAGAAGCAAGAGTTCCCTGGCCCTTTTTTGGGTTAAATTGCCAGCCAAGCCTACATTGACAACAAAAATGTGGATGCTCTGGTAGCTATTACACTAGCGATACCTTTCACTAAGTGAATCGCAACTGCAGACGAGTGAGGGTGAATAAATAATTTGCTGTTAAGCCAGTGTCCACAGAGCATAGATCTAGCACATCTGGCTCTTACATTAGCATGACAAGCCGGGACTGTATTTTCCCTAGCACGTGTGGTACATTACGTTTTCAAGTACAGTCTTCAGGAGTTGAATTGTGTTACTGTCTTTTCAGCCCAAATGCCAACTGATTTGTGCATAAAAGCGTGATACATAGATGTGTGTAGTCAAGACTGAGAATGTGCACTAGGCAAAAGAGCCAAAAAAGCCTAAATAAACGCCTCAAAAGGCCAAAATAAGAAATCAAATCTTGAACTAATAGGCTCGTTGGTCTAGTCGTATGATTCTCGCTTCGGGTGTGAGAGGTCCCGGGTTCAAATCCCGGACGAGCCCTTTATATGTTATTTGACTAAAATTATGTACAGTGCTCTTCTTTACTGCATTGTTGTGACATCTGCTTCTAAGACATGTCAACGTTTAAACAGACCGTTTCTGAATGGCAAAGCAGCTTGTTGGACTACATCTTCGGTTATTCTGTTATTGTTTAGAAGCGAGAGATCCCTGGCCCTTTTTTGGGTTAAATTGCCAGCCAAGCCTACATTGACAACAAAAATGTGGATGCTCTGGTAGCTATTACAATAGCGATACCTGTCACGAAGTGAATCGCAACTGCAGACGAGTGAGGGTGAATAAATAATTTGCTGTTAAGCCAGTGTCCACAGAGCATAGATCTAGCACATCTGGCTCTTACATTAGCATGACAAGGCGGGACTGTACTTTCCCTAGCACGTGTGGTATATTACGTTTTCAAGTACAGTCTCCAGGAGTTGAATTGTGTTACTGTCTTTTCAGCCCAAATGCCAACTGATTTGTGCATAAGGGCTTGATACATTCATGTGTGTAGTCAAGACTGAGACTGTGCACTAGGCAAAAGAGCCAAAAAAGCCAAAATAAACGCCTCAAAAGGCCAAAATAAGAAATCAAATCTTGAACTAGTAGGCTCGTTGGTCTAGGCGTATGATTCTCGCTTTGGGTGCGAGAGGTCCCGGGTTCAAATCCCGGACGAGCCCTTTATATGTTATTTGACTAAAACTATGTACAGTGCTCTACTTTACTGCATTGTTGTGACATCTGCATCTAAGACATGTCAACATTAAAATAGACCATTTCTGAATGGCAAAGCAACTTTTTGGACTACAGCTTCGGTTATTGTTTAGAAGCAAGAGATCCCTGGCCCTTTTTTGGGTTAAATTGCCAGCCAAGCCTACATTGACAACAAAAATGTGGATGCTCTGGTAGCTATTACACTAGCGATACCTTTCACTAAGTGAATCGCAACTGCAGACGAGTGAGGGTGAATAAATAATTTGCTGTTAAGCCAGTGTCCACAGAGCATAGATCTAGCACATCTGGCTCTTACATTAGCATGACAAGGCGGGACTGTATTTTCCCTAGCACGTGTGGTATATTACGTTTTCAAGTACAGTCTCCAGGAGTTGAATTGTGTTACTGTCTTTTCAGCCCAAATGCCAACTGATTTGTGCATAAGGGCTTGATACATTCATGTGTGTAGTCAAGACTGAGACTGTGCACTAGGCAAAAGAGCCAAAAAAAGCCAAAATAAACGCCTCAAAAGGCCAAAATAAGAAAGCAAATCTTGAACTAGTAGGCTCGTTGGTCTAGGCGTATGATTCTTGCTTTGGGTGCGAGAGGTCCCGGGTTCAAATCCCGGACGAGCCCTTTATATGTTATTTGACTAAAACTATGTACAGTGCTCTACTTTACTGCATTGTTGTGACATCTGCATCTAAGACATGTCAACATTAAAATAGACCATTTCTGAATGGCAAAGCAACTTTTTGGACTACAGCTTCGGTTATTGTTTAGAAGCAAGAGTTCCCTGGCCCTTTTTTGGGTTAAATTGCCAGCCAAGCCTACATTGACAACAAAAATGTGGATGCTCTGGTAGCTATTACACTAGCGATACCTTTCACTAAGTGAATCGCAACTGCAGACGAGTGAGGGTGAATAAATAATTTGCTGTTAAGCCAGTGTCCACAGAGCATAGATCTAGCACATCTGGCTCTTACATTAGCATGACAAGCCGGGACTGTATTTTCCCTAGCACGTGTGGTACATTACGTTTTCAAGTACAGTCTTCAGGAGTTGAATTGTGTTACTGTCTTTTCAGCCCAAATGCCAACTGATTTGTGCATAAAAGCGTGATACATAGATGTGTGTAGTCAAGACTGAGAATGTGCACTAGGCAAAAGAGCCAAAAAAGCCTAAATAAACGCCTCAAAAGGCCAAAATAAGAAATCAAATCTTGAACTAATAGGCTCGTTGGTCTAGTCGTATGATTCTCGCTTCGGGTGTGAGAGGTCCCGGGTTCAAATCCCGGACGAGCCCTTTATATGTTATTTGACTAAAATTATGTACAGTGCTCTTCTTTACTGCATTGTTGTGACATCTGCTTCTAAGACATGTCAACGTTTAAACAGACCGTTTCTGAATGGCAAAGCAGCTTGTTGGACTACATCTTCGGTTATTCTGTTATTGTTTAGAAGCGAGAGATCCCTGGCCCTTTTTTGGGTTAAATTGCCAGCCAAGCCTACATTGACAACAAAAATGTGGATGCTCTGGTAGCTATTACAATAGCGATACCTGTCACGAAGTGAATCGCAACTGCAGACGAGTGAGGGTGAATAAATAATTTGCTGTTAAGCCAGTGTCCACAGAGCATAGATCTAGCACATCTGGCTCTTACATTAGCATGACAAGGCGGGACTGTACTTTCCCTAGCACGTGTGGTATATTACGTTTTCAAGTACAGTCTCCAGGAGTTGAATTGTGTTACTGTCTTTTCAGCCCAAATGCCAACTGATTTGTGCATAAGGGCTTGATACATTCATGTGTGTAGTCAAGACTGAGACTGTGCACTAGGCAAAAGAGCCAAAAAAGCCAAAATAAACGCCTCAAAAGGCCAAAATAAGAAATCAAATCTTGAACTAGTAGGCTCGTTGGTCTAGGCGTATGATTCTCGCTTTGGGTGCGAGAGGTCCCGGGTTCAAATCCCGGACGAGCCCTTTATATGTTATTTGACTAAAACTATGTACAGTGCTCTACTTTACTGCATTGTTGTGACATCTGCATCTAAGACATGTCAACATTAAAATAGACCATTTCTGAATGGCAAAGCAACTTTTTGGACTACAGCTTCGGTTATTGTTTAGAAGCAAGAGATCCCTGGCCCTTTTTTGGGTTAAATTGCCAGCCAAGCCTACATTGACAACAAAAATGTGGATGCTCTGGTAGCTATTACACTAGCGATACCTTTCACTAAGTGAATCGCAACTGCAGACGAGTGAGGGTGAATAAATAATTTGCTGTTAAGCCAGTGTCCACAGAGCATAGATCTAGCACATCTGGCTCTTACATTAGCATGACAAGCCGGGACTGTATTTTCCCTAGCACGTGTGGTATATTACGTTTTCAAGTACAGTCTCCAGGAGTTGAATTGTGTTACTGTCTTTTCAGCCCAAATGCCAACTGATTTGTGCATAAGGGCTTGATACATTCATGTGTGTAGTCAAGACTGAGACTGTGCACTAGGCAAAAGAGCCAAAAAAAGCCAAAATAAACGCCTCAAAAGGCCAAAATAAGAAAGCAAATCTTGAACTAGTAGGCTCGTTGGTCTAGGCGTATGATTCTTGCTTTGGGTGCGAGAGGTCCCGGGTTCAAATCCCGGACGAGCCCTTTATATGTTATTTGACTAAAACTATGTACAGTGCTCTACTTTACTGCATTGTTGTGACATCTGCATCTAAGACATGTCAACATTAAAATAGACCATTTCTGAATGGCAAAGCAACTTTTTGGACTACAGCTTCGGTTATTGTTTAGAAGCAAGAGATCCCTGGCCCTTTTTTGGGTTAAATTGCCAGCCAAGCCTACATTGACAACAAAAATGTGGATGCTCTGGTAGCTATTACAATAGCGATACCTGTCACGAAGTGAATCGCAACTGCAGACGAGTGAGGGTGAATAAATAATTTGCTGTTAAGCCAGTGTCCACAGAGCATAGATCTAGCACATCTGGCTCTTACATTAGCATGACAAGCCGGGACTGTATTTTCCCTAGCACGTGTGGTACATTACGTTTTCAAGTACAGTCTCCAGGAGTTGAATTGTGTTACTGTCTTTTCAGCCCAAATGCCAACTGATTTGTGCATAAGGGCTTGATACATTCATGTGTGTAGTCAAGACTGAGACTGTGCACTAGGCAAAAGAGCCAAAAAAAGCCAAAATAAACGCCTCAAAAGGCCAAAATAAGAAAGCAAATCTTGAACTAGTAGGCTCGTTGGTCTAGGCGTATGATTCTTGCTTTGGGTGCGAGAGGTCCCGGGTTCAAATCCCGGACGAGCCCTTTATATGTTATTTGACTAAAACTATGTACAGTGCTCTACTTTACTGCATTGTTGTGACATCTGCATCTAAGACATGTCAACATTAAAATAGACCATTTCTGAATGGCAAAGCAACTTTTTGGACTACAGCTTCGGTTATTGTTTAGAAGCAAGAGATCCCTGGCCCTTTTTTGGGTTAAATTGCCAGCCAAGCCTACATTGACAACAAAAATGTGGATGCTCTGGTAGCTATTACAATAGCGATACCTGTCACGAAGTGAATCGCAACTGCAGACGAGTGAGGGTGAATAAATAATTTGCTGTTAAGCCAGTGTCCACAGAGCATAGATCTAGCACATCTGGCTCTTACATTAGCATGACAAGCCGGGACTGTATTTTCCCTAGCACGTGTGGTACATTACGTTTTCAAGTACAGTCTTCAGGAGTTGAATTGTGTTACTGTCTTTTCAGCCCAAATGCCAACTGATTTGTGCATAAAAGCGTGATACATAGATGTGTGTAGTCAAGACTGAGAATGTGCACTAGGCAAAAGAGCCAAAAAAGCCTAAATAAACGCCTCAAAAGGCCAAAATAAGAAATCAAATCTTGAAATAGAAGGCTTGTTGGTCTAATCGTATGATTCTCGCTTCGGGTGTGAGAGGTCCCGGGTTCAAATCCTGGACGAGCCCTTTTTATGTTATTTGACTAAAATTATGTACAGTGCTCTTCTTTACTGCATTGTTGTGACATCTGCTTCTAAGACATGTCAACGTTTAAACAGACCGTTTCTGAATGGCAAAGCAGCTTGTTGGACTACATCTTCGGTTATTCTGTTATTGTTTAGAAGCGAGAGATCCCTGGTCCTTTTTTGGGTTAAATTGCCAGCCAAGCCTACATTGACAACAAAAATGTGGATGCTCTGGTAGCTATTACAATAGCGATACCTGTCACGAAGTGAATCGCAACTGCAGACGAGTGAGGGTGAATAAATAATTTGCTGTTAAGCCAGTGTCCACAGAGCATAGATCTAGCACATCTGGCTCTTACATTAGCATGACAAGGCGGGACTGTACTTTCCCTAGCACGTGTGGTATATTACGTTTTCAAGTACAGTCTCCAGGAGTTGAATTGTGTTACTGTCTTTTCAGCCCAAATGCCAACTGATTTGTGCATAAGGGCTTGATACATTCATGTGTGTAGTCAAGACTGAGACTGTGCACTAGGCAAAAGAGCCAAAAAAAGCCAAAATAAACGCCTCAAAAGGCCAAAATAAGAAAGCAAATCTTGAACTAGTAGGCTCGTTGGTCTAGGCGTATGATTCTTGCTTTGGGTGCGAGAGGTCCCGGGTTCAAATCCCGGACGAGCCCTTTATATGTTATTTGACTAAAACTATGTACAGTGCTCTACTTTACTGCATTGTTGTGACATCTGCATCTAAGACATGTCAACATTAAAATAGACCATTTCTGAATGGCAAAGCAACTTTTTGGACTACAGCTTCGGTTATTGTTTAGAAGCAAGAGATCCCTGGCCCTTTTTTGGGTTAAATTGCCAGCCAAGCCTACATTGACAACAAAAATGTGGATGCTCTGGTAGCTATTACAATAGCGATACCTGTCACGAAGTGAATCGCAACTGCAGACGAGTGAGGGTGAATAAATAATTTGCTGTTAAGCCAGTGTCCACAGAGCATAGATCTAGCACATCTGGCTCTTACATTAGCATGACAAGCCGGGACTGTATTTTCCCTAGCACGTGTGGTACATTACGTTTTCAAGTACAGTCTTCAGGAGTTGAATTGTGTTACTGTCTTTTCAGCCCAAATGCCAACTGATTTGTGCATAAAAGCGTGATACATAGATGTGTGTAGTCAAGACTGAGAATGTGCACTAGGCAAAAGAGCCAAAAAAGCCTAAATAAACGCCTCAAAAGGCCAAAATAAGAAATCAAATCTTGAAATAGAAGGCTTGTTGGTCTAATCGTATGATTCTCGCTTCGGGTGTGAGAGGTCCCGGGTTCAAATCCTGGACGAGCCCTTTTTATGTTATTTGACTAAAATTATGTACAGTGCTCTTCTTTACTGCATTGTTGTGACATCTGCTTCTAAGACATGTCAACGTTTAAACAGACCGTTTCTGAATGGCAAAGCAGCTTGTTGGACTACATCTTCGGTTATTCTGTTATTGTTTAGAAGCGAGAGATCCCTGGTCCTTTTTTGGGTTAAATTGCCAGCCAAGCCTACATTGACAACAAAAATGTGGATGCTCTGGTAGCTATTACAATAGCGATACCTGTCACGAAGTGAATCGCAACTGCAGACGAGTGAGGGTGAATAAATAATTTGCTGTTAAGCCAGTGTCCACAGAGCATAGATCTAGCACATCTGGCTCTTACATTAGCATGACAAGGCGGGACTGTACTTTCCCTAGCACGTGTGGTATATTACGTTTTCAAGTACAGTCTCCAGGAGTTGAATTGTGTTACTGTCTTTTCAGCCCAAATGCCAACTGATTTGTGCATAAGGGCTTGATACATTCATGTGTGTAGTCAAGACTGAGACTGTGCACTAGGCAAAAGAGCCAAAAAAAGCCAAAATAAACGCCTCAAAAGGCCAAAATAAGAAAGCAAATCTTGAACTAGTAGGCTCGTTGGTCTAGGCGTATGATTTTCGCTTTGGGTGCGAGAGGTCCCGGGTTCAAATCCCGGACGATCCCTTTATATGTTATTTGACTAAAACTATGTACAGTGCTCTACTTTACTGCATTGTTGTGACATCTGCATCTAAGACATGTCAACATTAAAATAGACCATTTCTGAATGGCAAAGCAACTTTTTGGACTACAGCTTCGGTTATTGTTTAGAAGCAAGAGATCCCTGGCCCTTTTTTGGGTTAAATTGCCAGCCAAGCCTACATTGACAACAAAAATGTGGATGCTCTGGTAGCTATTACACTAGCGATACCTTTCACTAAGTGAATCGCAACTGCAGACGAGTGAGGGTGAATAAATAATTTGCTGTTAAGCCAGTGTCCACAGAGCATAGATCTAGCACATCTGGCTCTTACATTAGCATGACAAGCCGGGACTGTATTTTCCCTAGCACGTGTGGTATATTACGTTTTCAAGTACAGTCTCCAGGAGTTGAATTGTGTTACTGTCTTTTCAGCCCAAATGCCAACTGATTTGTGCATAAGGGCTTGATACATTCATGTGTGTAGTCAAGACTGAGACTGTGCACTAGGCAAAAGAGCCAAAAAAAGCCAAAATAAACGCCTCAAAAGGCCAAAATAAGAAAGCAAATCTTGAACTAGTAGGCTTGTTGGTCTAGGCGTATGATTCTTGCTTTGGGTGCAAGAGGTCCCGGGTTCAAATCCCGGACGAGCCCTTTATATGTTATTTGACTAAAACTATGTACAGTGCTCTACTTTACTGCATTGTTGTGACATCTGCATCTAAGACATGTCAACATTAAAATAGACCATTTCTGAATGGCAAAGCAACTTTTTGGACTACAGCTTCGGTTATTGTTTAGAAGCAAGAGATCCCTGGCCCTTTTTTGGGTTAAATTGCCAGCCAAGCCTACATTGACAACAAAAATGTGGATGCTCTGGTAGCTATTACAATAGCGATACCTGTCACGAAGTGAATCGCAACTGCAGACGAGTGAGGGTGAATAAATAATTTGCTGTTAAGCCAGTGTCCACAGAGCATAGATCTAGCACATCTGGCTCTTACATTAGCATGACAAGCCGGGACTGTATTTTCCCTAGCACGTGTGGTACATTACGTTTTCAAGTACAGTCTTCAGGAGTTGAATTGTGTTACTGTCTTTTCAGCCCAAATGCCAACTGATTTGTGCATAAAAGCGTGATACATAGATGTGTGTAGTCAAGACTGAGAATGTGCACTAGGCAAAAGAGCCAAAAAAGCCTAAATAAACGCCTCAAAAGGCCAAAATAAGAAATCAAATCTTGAAATAGAAGGCTCGTTGGTCTAGTCGTATGATTCTCGCTTCGGGTGTGAGAGGTCCCGGGTTCAAATCCTGGACGAGCCCTTTTTATGTTATTTGACTAAAATTATGTACAGTGCTCTTCTTTACTGCATTGTTGTGACATCTGCTTCTAAGACATGTCAACGTTTAAACAGACCATTTCTGAATGGCAAAGCAGCTTGTTGGACTACATCTTCGGTTATTCTGTTATTGTTTAGAAGCGAGAGATCCCTGGCCCTTTTTTGGATTAAATTGCCAGCCAAGCCTACATTGACAACAAAAATGTGGATGCTCTGGTAGCTATTACAATAGCGATACCTGTCACGAAGTGAATCGCAACTGCAGACGAGTGAGGGTGAATAAATAATTTGCTGTTAAGCCAGTGTCCACAGAGCATAGATCTAGCACATCTGGCTCTTACATTAGCATGACAAGCCGGGACTGTACTTTCCCTAGCACGTGTGGTATATTACGTTTTCAAGTACAGTCTCCAGGAGTTGAATTGTGTTACTGTCTTTTCAGCCCAAATGCCAACTGATTTGTGCATAAGGGCTTGATACATTCATGTGTGTAGTCAAGACTGAGACTGTGCACTAGGCAAAAGAGCCAAAAAAAGCCAAAATAAACGCCTCAAAAGGCCAAAATAAGAAAGCAAATCTTGAACTAGTAGGCTCGTTGGTCTAGGCGTATGATTCTTGCTTTGGGTGCGAGAGGTCCCGGGTTCAAATCCCGGACGAGCCCTTTATATGTTATTTGACTAAAACTATGTACAGTGCTCTACTTTACTGCATTGTTGTGACATCTGCATCTAAGACATGTCAACATTAAAATAGACCATTTCTGAATGGCAAAGCAACTTTTTGGACTACAGCTTCGGTTATTGTTTAGAAGCAAGAGATCCCTGGCCCTTTTTTGGGTTAAATTGCCAGCCAAGCCTACATTGACAACAAAAATGTGGATGCTCTGGTAGCTATTACACTAGCGATACCTTTCACTAAGTGAATCGCAACTGCAGACGAGTGAGGGTGAATAAATAATTTGCTGTTAAGCCAGTGTCCACAGAGCATAGATCTAGCACATCTGGCTCTTACATTAGCATGACAAGCCGGGACTGTATTTTCCCTAGCACGTGTGGTATATTACGTTTTCAAGTACAGTCTCCAGGAGTTGAATTGTGTTACTGTCTTTTCAGCCCAAATGCCAACTGATTTGTGCATAAGGGCTTGATACATTCATGTGTGTAGTCAAGACTGAGACTGTGCACTAGGCAAAAGAGCCAAAAAAAGCCAAAATAAACGCCTCAAAAGGCCAAAATAAGAAAGCAAATCTTGAACTAGTAGGCTCGTTGGTCTAGGCGTATGATTCTTGCTTTTATGTGCGAGAGGTCCCGGGTTCAAATCCCGGACGAGCCCTTTATATGTTATTTGACTAAAACTATGTACAGTGCTCTACTTTACTGCATTGTTGTGACATCTGCATCTAAGACATGTCAACATTAAAATAGACCATTTCTGAATGGCAAAGCAACTTTTTGGACTACAGCTTCGGTTATTGTTTAGAAGCAAGAGTTCCCTGGCCCTTTTTTGGGTTAAATTGCCAGCCAAGCCTACATTGACAACAAAAATGTGGATGCTCTGGTAGCTATTACACTAGCGATACCTTTCACTAAGTGAATCGCAACTGCAGACGAGTGAGGGTGAATAAATAATTTGCTGTTAAGCCAGTGTCCACAGAGCATAGATCTAGCACATCTGGCTCTTACATTAGCATGACAAGCCGGGACTGTATTTTCCCTAGCACGTGTGGTACATTACGTTTTCAAGTACAGTCTTCAGGAGTTGAATTGTGTTACTGTCTTTTCAGCCCAAATGCCAACTGATTTGTGCATAAAAGCGTGATACATAGATGTGTGTAGTCAAGACTGAGAATGTGCACTAGGCAAAAGAGCCAAAAAAGCCAAAATAAACGCCTCAAAAGGCCAAAATAAGAAATCAAATCTTGAACTAATAGGCTCGTTGGTCTAGTCGTATGATTCTCGCTTCGGGTGTGAGAGGTCCCGGGTTCAAATCCCGGACGAGCCCTTTATATGTTATTTGACTAAAATTATGTACAGTGCTCTTCTTTACTGCATTGTTGTGACATCTGCTTCTAAGACATGTCAACGTTTAAACAGACCGTTTCTGAATGGCAAAGCAGCTTGTTGGACTACATCTTCGGTTATTCTGTTATTGTTTAGAAGCGAGAGATCCCTGGTCCTTTTTTGGGTTAAATTGCCAGCCAAGCCTACATTGACAACAAAAATGTGGATGCTCTGGTAGCTATTACAATAGCGATACCTGTCACGAAGTGAATCGCAACTGCAGACGAGTGAGGGTGAATAAATAATTTGCTGTTAAGCCAGTGTCCACAGAGCATAGATCTAGCACATCTGGCTCTTACATTAGCATGACAAGGCGGGACTGTACTTTCCCTAGCACGTGTGGTATATTACGTTTTCAAGTACAGTCTCCAGGAGTTGAATTGTGTTACTGTCTTTTCAGCCCAAATGCCAACTGATTTGTGCATAAGGGCTTGATACATTCATGTGTGTAGTCAAGACTGAGACTGTGCACTAGGCAAAAGAGCCAAAAAAAGCCAAAATAAACGCCTCAAAAGGCCAAAATAAGAAAGCAAATCTTGAACTAGTAGGCTCGTTGGTCTAGGCGTATGATTTTCGCTTTGGGTGCGAGAGGTCCCGGGTTCAAATCCCGGACGATCCCTTTATATGTTATTTGACTAAAACTATGTACAGTGCTCTACTTTACTGCATTGTTGTGACATCTGCATCTAAGACATGTCAACATTAAAATAGACCATTTCTGAATGGCAAAGCAACTTTTTGGACTACAGCTTCGGTTATTGTTTAGAAGCAAGAGATCCCTGGCCCTTTTTTGGGTTAAATTGCCAGCCAAGCCTACATTGACAACAAAAATGTGGATGCTCTGGTAGCTATTACACTAGCGATACCTTTCACTAAGTGAATCGCAACTGCAGACGAGTGAGGGTGAATAAATAATTTGCTGTTAAGCCAGTGTCCACAGAGCATAGATCTAGCACATCTGGCTCTTACATTAGCATGACAAGCCGGGACTGTATTTTCCCTAGCACGTGTGGTATATTACGTTTTCAAGTACAGTCTCCAGGAGTTGAATTGTGTTACTGTCTTTTCAGCCCAAATGCCAACTGATTTGTGCATAAGGGCTTGATACATTCATGTGTGTAGTCAAGACTGAGACTGTGCACTAGGCAAAAGAGCCAAAAAAAGCCAAAATAAACGCCTCAAAAGGCCAAAATAAGAAAGCAAATCTTGAACTAGTAGGCTTGTTGGTCTAGGCGTATGATTCTTGCTTTGGGTGCAAGAGGTCCCGGGTTCAAATCCCGGACGAGCCCTTTATATGTTATTTGACTAAAACTATGTACAGTGCTCTACTTTACTGCATTGTTGTGACATCTGCATCTAAGACATGTCAACATTAAAATAGACCATTTCTGAATGGCAAAGCAACTTTTTGGACTACAGCTTCGGTTATTGTTTAGAAGCAAGAGATCCCTGGCCCTTTTTTGGGTTAAATTGCCAGCCAAGCCTACATTGACAACAAAAATGTGGATGCTCTGGTAGCTATTACAATAGCGATACCTGTCACGAAGTGAATCGCAACTGCAGACGAGTGAGGGTGAATAAATAATTTGCTGTTAAGCCAGTGTCCACAGAGCATAGATCTAGCACATCTGGCTCTTACATTAGCATGACAAGCCGGGACTGTATTTTCCCTAGCACGTGTGGTACATTACGTTTTCAAGTACAGTCTTCAGGAGTTGAATTGTGTTACTGTCTTTTCAGCCCAAATGCCAACTGATTTGTGCATAAAAGCGTGATACATAGATGTGTGTAGTCAAGACTGAGAATGTGCACTAGGCAAAAGAGCCAAAAAAGCCTAAATAAACGCCTCAAAAGGCCAAAATAAGAAATCAAATCTTGAAATAGAAGGCTCGTTGGTCTAGTCGTATGATTCTCGCTTCGGGTGTGAGAGGTCCCGGGTTCAAATCCTGGACGAGCCCTTTTTATGTTATTTGACTAAAATTATGTACAGTGCTCTTCTTTACTGCATTGTTGTGACATCTGCTTCTAAGACATGTCAACGTTTAAACAGACCATTTCTGAATGGCAAAGCAGCTTGTTGGACTACATCTTCGGTTATTCTGTTATTGTTTAGAAGCGAGAGATCCCTGGCCCTTTTTTGGATTAAATTGCCAGCCAAGCCTACATTGACAACAAAAATGTGGATGCTCTGGTAGCTATTACAATAGCGATACCTGTCACGAAGTGAATCGCAACTGCAGACGAGTGAGGGTGAATAAATAATTTGCTGTTAAGCCAGTGTCCACAGAGCATAGATCTAGCACATCTGGCTCTTACATTAGCATGACAAGCCGGGACTGTACTTTCCCTAGCACGTGTGGTATATTACGTTTTCAAGTACAGTCTCCAGGAGTTGAATTGTGTTACTGTCTTTTCAGCCCAAATGCCAACTGATTTGTGCATAAGGGCTTGATACATTCATGTGTGTAGTCAAGACTGAGACTGTGCACTAGGCAAAAGAGCCAAAAAAAGCCAAAATAAACGCCTCAAAAGGCCAAAATAAGAAAGCAAATCTTGAACTAGTAGGCTCGTTGGTCTAGGCGTATGATTCTTGCTTTGGGTGCGAGAGGTCCCGGGTTCAAATCCCGGACGAGCCCTTTATATGTTATTTGACTAAAACTATGTACAGTGCTCTACTTTACTGCATTGTTGTGACATCTGCATCTAAGACATGTCAACATTAAAATAGACCATTTCTGAATGGCAAAGCAACTTTTTGGACTACAGCTTCGGTTATTGTTTAGAAGCAAGAGTTCCCTGGCCCTTTTTTGGGTTAAATTGCCAGCCAAGCCTACATTGACAACAAAAATGTGGATGCTCTGGTAGCTATTACACTAGCGATACCTTTCACTAAGTGAATCGCAACTGCAGACGAGTGAGGGTGAATAAATAATTTGCTGTTAAGCCAGTGTCCACAGAGCATAGATCTAGCACATCTGGCTCTTACATTAGCATGACAAGCCGGGACTGTATTTTCCCTAGCACGTGTGGTACATTACGTTTTCAAGTACAGTCTTCAGGAGTTGAATTGTGTTACTGTCTTTTCAGCCCAAATGCCAACTGATTTGTGCATAAAAGCGTGATACATAGATGTGTGTAGTCAAGACTGAGAATGTGCACTAGGCAAAAGAGCCAAAAAAGCCAAAATAAACGCCTCAAAAGGCCAAAATAAGAAATCAAATCTTGAACTAATAGGCTCGTTGGTCTAGTCGTATGATTCTCGCTTCGGGTGTGAGAGGTCCCGGGTTCAAATCCCGGACGAGCCCTTTATATGTTATTTGACTAAAATTATGTACAGTGCTCTTCTTTACTGCATTGTTGTGACATCTGCTTCTAAGACATGTCAACGTTTAAACAGACCGTTTCTGAATGGCAAAGCAGCTTGTTGGACTACATCTTCGGTTATTCTGTTATTGTTTAGAAGCGAGAGATCCCTGGCCCTTTTTTGGGTTAAATTGCCAGCCAAGCCTACATTGACAACAAAAATGTGGATGCTCTGGTAGCTATTACAATAGCGATACCTGTCACGAAGTGAATCGCAACTGCAGACGAGTGAGGGTGAATAAATAATTTGCTGTTAAGCCAGTGTCCACAGAGCATAGATCTAGCACATCTGGCTCTTACATTAGCATGACAAGCCGGGACTGTACTTTCCCTAGCACGTGTGGTATATTACGTTTTCAAGTACAGTCTCCAGGAGTTGAATTGTGTTACTGTCTTTTCAGCCCAAATGCCAACTGATTTGTGCATAAGGGCTTGATACATTCATGTGTGTAGTCAAGACTGAGACTGTGCACTAGGCAAAAGAGCCAAAAAAGCCAAAATAAACGCCTCAAAAGGCCAAAATAAGAAATCAAATCTTGAACTAGTAGGCTCGTTGGTCTAGGCGTATGATTCTCGCTTTGGGTGCGAGAGGTCCCGGGTTCAAATCCCGGACGAGCCCTTTATATGTTATTTGACTAAAACTATGTACAGTGCTCTACTTTACTGCATTGTTGTGACATCTGCATCTAAGACATGTCAACATTAAAATAGACCATTTCTGAATGGCAAAGCAACTTTTTGGACTACAGCTTCGGTTATTGTTTAGAAGCAAGAGATCCCTGGCCCTTTTTTGGGTTAAATTGCCAGCCAAGCCTACATTGACAACAAAAATGTGGATGCTCTGGTAGCTATTACACTAGCGATACCTTTCACTAAGTGAATCGCAACTGCAGACGAGTGAGGGTGAATAAATAATTTGCTGTTAAGCCAGTGTCCACAGAGCATAGATCTAGCACATCTGGCTCTTACATTAGCATGACAAGCCGGGACTGTATTTTCCCTAGCACGTGTGGTATATTACGTTTTCAAGTACAGTCTCCAGGAGTTGAATTGTGTTACTGTCTTTTCAGCCCAAATGCCAACTGATTTGTGCATAAGGGCTTGATACATTCATGTGTGTAGTCAAGACTGAGACTGTGCACTAGGCAAAAGAGCCAAAAAAAGCCAAAATAAACGCCTCAAAAGGCCAAAATAAGAAAGCAAATCTTGAACTAGTAGGCTTGTTGGTCTAGGCGTATGATTCTTGCTTTGGGTGCAAGAGGTCCCGGGTTCAAATCCCGGACGAGCCCTTTATATGTTATTTGACTAAAACTATGTACAGTGCTCTACTTTACTGCATTGTTGTGACATCTGCATCTAAGACATGTCAACATTAAAATAGACCATTTCTGAATGGCAAAGCAACTTTTTGGACTACAGCTTCGGTTATTGTTTAGAAGCAAGAGATCCCTGGCCCTTTTTTGGGTTAAATTGCCAGCCAAGCCTACATTGACAACAAAAATGTGGATGCTCTGGTAGCTATTACAATAGCGATACCTGTCACGAAGTGAATCGCAACTGCAGACGAGTGAGGGTGAATAAATAATTTGCTGTTAAGCCAGTGTCCACAGAGCATAGATCTAGCACATCTGGCTCTTACATTAGCATGACAAGCCGGGACTGTATTTTCCCTAGCACGTGTGGTACATTACGTTTTCAAGTACAGTCTTCAGGAGTTGAATTGTGTTACTGTCTTTTCAGCCCAAATGCCAACTGATTTGTGCATAAAAGCGTGATACATAGATGTGTGTAGTCAAGACTGAGAATGTGCACTAGGCAAAAGAGCCAAAAAAGCCTAAATAAACGCCTCAAAAGGCCAAAATAAGAAATCAAATCTTGAAATAGAAGGCTCGTTGGTCTAGTCGTATGATTCTCGCTTCGGGTGTGAGAGGTCCCGGGTTCAAATCCTGGACGAGCCCTTTTTATGTTATTTGACTAAAATTATGTACAGTGCTCTTCTTTACTGCATTGTTGTGACATCTGCTTCTAAGACATGTCAACGTTTAAACAGACCATTTCTGAATGGCAAAGCAGCTTGTTGGACTACATCTTCGGTTATTCTGTTATTGTTTAGAAGCGAGAGATCCCTGGCCCTTTTTTGGATTAAATTGCCAGCCAAGCCTACATTGACAACAAAAATGTGGATGCTCTGGTAGCTATTACAATAGCGATACCTGTCACGAAGTGAATCGCAACTGCAGACGAGTGAGGGTGAATAAATAATTTGCTGTTAAGCCAGTGTCCACAGAGCATAGATCTAGCACATCTGGCTCTTACATTAGCATGACAAGCCGGGACTGTATTTTCCCTAGCACGTGTGGTATATTACGTTTTCAAGTACAGTCTCCAGGAGTTGAATTGTGTTACTGTCTTTTCAGCCCAAATGCCAACTGATTTGTGCATAAGGGCTTGATACATTCATGTGTGTAGTCAAGACTGAGACTGTGCACTAGGCAAAAGAGCCAAAAAAAGCCAAAATAAACGCCTCAAAAGGCCAAAATAAGAAAGCAAATCTTGAACTAGTAGGCTTGTTGGTCTAGGCGTATGATTCTTGCTTTGGGTGCAAGAGGTCCCGGGTTCAAATCCCGGACGAGCCCTTTATATGTTATTTGACTAAAACTATGTACAGTGCTCTACTTTACTGCATTGTTGTGACATCTGCATCTAAGACATGTCAACATTAAAATAGACCATTTCTGAATGGCAAAGCAACTTTTTGGACTACAGCTTCGGTTATTGTTTAGAAGCAAGAGATCCCTGGCCCTTTTTTGGGTTAAATTGCCAGCCAAGCCTACATTGACAACAAAAATGTGGATGCTCTGGTAGCTATTACAATAGCGATACCTGTCACGAAGTGAATCGCAACTGCAGACGAGTGAGGGTGAATAAATAATTTGCTGTTAAGCCAGTGTCCACAGAGCATAGATCTAGCACATCTGGCTCTTACATTAGCATGACAAGCCGGGACTGTATTTTCCCTAGCACGTGTGGTACATTACGTTTTCAAGTACAGTCTTCAGGAGTTGAATTGTGTTACTGTCTTTTCAGCCCAAATGCCAACTGATTTGTGCATAAAAGCGTGATACATAGATGTGTGTAGTCAAGACTGAGAATGTGCACTAGGCAAAAGAGCCAAAAAAGCCTAAATAAACGCCTCAAAAGGCCAAAATAAGAAATCAAATCTTGAAATAGAAGGCTCGTTGGTCTAGTCGTATGATTCTCGCTTCGGGTGTGAGAGGTCCCGGGTTCAAATCCTGGACGAGCCCTTTTTATGTTATTTGACTAAAATTATGTACAGTGCTCTTCTTTACTGCATTGTTGTGACATCTGCTTCTAAGACATGTCAACGTTTAAACAGACCATTTCTGAATGGCAAAGCAGCTTGTTGGACTACATCTTCGGTTATTCTGTTATTGTTTAGAAGCGAGAGATCCCTGGCCCTTTTTTGGATTAAATTGCCAGCCAAGCCTACATTGACAACAAAAATGTGGATGCTCTGGTAGCTATTACAATAGCGATACCTGTCACGAAGTGAATCGCAACTGCAGACGAGTGAGGGTGAATAAATAATTTGCTGTTAAGCCAGTGTCCACAGAGCATAGATCTAGCACATCTGGCTCTTACATTAGCATGACAAGCCGGGACTGTACTTTCCCTAGCACGTGTGGTATATTACGTTTTCAAGTACAGTCTCCAGGAGTTGAATTGTGTTACTGTCTTTTCAGCCCAAATGCCAACTGATTTGTGCATAAGGGCTTGATACATTCATGTGTGTAGTCAAGACTGAGACTGTGCACTAGGCAAAAGAGCCAAAAAAAGCCAAAATAAACGCCTCAAAAGGCCAAAATAAGAAAGCAAATTCTGAACTAGTAGGCTCGTTGGTCTAGGCGTATGATTCTTGCTTTGGGTGCGAGAGGTCCCGGGTTCAAATCCCGGACGAGCCCTTTATATGTTATTTGACTAAAACTATGTACAGTGCTCTACTTTACTGCATTGTTGTGACATCTGCATCTAAGACATGTCAACATTAAAATAGACCATTTCTGAATGGCAAAGCAACTTTTTGGACTACAGCTTCGGTTATTGTTTAGAAGCAAGAGATCCCTGGCCCTTTTTTGGGTTAAATTGCCAGCCAAGCCTACATTGACAACAAAAATGTGGATGCTCTGGTAGCTATTACACTAGCGATACCTTTCACTAAGTGAATCGCAACTGCAGACGAGTGAGGGTGAATAAATAATTTGCTGTTAAGCCAGTGTCCACAGAGCATAGATCTAGCACATCTGGCTCTTACATTAGCATGACAAGCCGGGACTGTATTTTCCCTAGCACGTGTGGTATATTACGTTTTCAAGTACAGTCTCCAGGAGTTGAATTGTGTTACTGTCTTTTCAGCCCAAATGCCAACTGATTTGTGCATAAGGGCTTGATACATTCATGTGTGTAGTCAAGACTGAGACTGTGCACTAGGCAAAAGAGCCAAAAAAAGCCAAAATAAACGCCTCAAAAGGCCAAAATAAGAAAGCAAATCTTGAACTAGTAGGCTCGTTGGTCTAGGCGTATGATTCTTGCTTTGGGTGCGAGAGGTCCCGGGTTCAAATCCCGGACGAGCCCTTTATATGTTATTTGACTAAAACTATGTACAGTGCTCTACTTTACTGCATTGTTGTGACATCTGCATCTAAGACATGTCAACATTAAAATAGACCATTTCTGAATGGCAAAGCAACTTTTTGGACTACAGCTTCGGTTATTGTTTAGAAGCAAGAGTTCCCTGGCCCTTTTTTGGGTTAAATTGCCAGCCAAGCCTACATTGACAACAAAAATGTGGATGCTCTGGTAGCTATTACACTAGCGATACCTTTCACTAAGTGAATCGCAACTGCAGACGAGTGAGGGTGAATAAATAATTTGCTGTTAAGCCAGTGTCCACAGAGCATAGATCTAGCACATCTGGCTCTTACATTAGCATGACAAGCCGGGACTGTATTTTCCCTAGCACGTGTGGTACATTACGTTTTCAAGTACAGTCTTCAGGAGTTGAATTGTGTTACTGTCTTTTCAGCCCAAATGCCAACTGATTTGTGCATAAAAGCGTGATACATAGATGTGTGTAGTCAAGACTGAGAATGTGCACTAGGCAAAAGAGCCAAAAAAGCCAAAATAAACGCCTCAAAAGGCCAAAATAAGAAATCAAATCTTGAACTAATAGGCTCGTTGGTCTAGTCGTATGATTCTCGCTTCGGGTGTGAGAGGTCCCGGGTTCAAATCCCGGACGAGCCCTTTATATGTTATTTGACTAAAATTATGTACAGTGCTCTTCTTTACTGCATTGTTGTGACATCTGCTTCTAAGACATGTCAACGTTTAAACAGACCGTTTCTGAATGGCAAAGCAGCTTGTTGGACTACATCTTCGGTTATTCTGTTATTGTTTAGAAGCGAGAGATCCCTGGCCCTTTTTTGGGTTAAATTGCCAGCCAAGCCTACATTGACAACAAAAATGTGGATGCTCTGGTAGCTATTACAATAGCGATACCTGTCACGAAGTGAATCGCAACTGCAGACGAGTGAGGGTGAATAAATAATTTGCTGTTAAGCCAGTGTCCACAGAGCATAGATCTAGCACATCTGGCTCTTACATTAGCATGACAAGCCGGGACTGTACTTTCCCTAGCACGTGTGGTATATTACGTTTTCAAGTACAGTCTCCAGGAGTTGAATTGTGTTACTGTCTTTTCAGCCCAAATGCCAACTGATTTGTGCATAAGGGCTTGATACATTCATGTGTGTAGTCAAGACTGAGACTGTGCACTAGGCAAAAGAGCCAAAAAAGCCAAAATAAACGCCTCAAAAGGCCAAAATAAGAAATCAAATCTTGAACTAGTAGGCTCGTTGGTCTAGGCGTATGATTCTCGCTTTGGGTGCGAGAGGTCCCGGGTTCAAATCCCGGACGAGCCCTTTATATGTTATTTGACTAAAACTATGTACAGTGCTCTACTTTACTGCATTGTTGTGACATCTGCATCTAAGACATGTCAACATTAAAATAGACCATTTCTGAATGGCAAAGCAACTTTTTGGACTACAGCTTCGGTTATTGTTTAGAAGCAAGAGATCCCTGGCCCTTTTTTGGGTTAAATTGCCAGCCAAGCCTACATTGACAACAAAAATGTGGATGCTCTGGTAGCTATTACACTAGCGATACCTTTCACTAAGTGAATCGCAACTGCAGACGAGTGAGGGTGAATAAATAATTTGCTGTTAAGCCAGTGTCCACAGAGCATAGATCTAGCACATCTGGCTCTTACATTAGCATGACAAGCCGGGACTGTATTTTCCCTAGCACGTGTGGTATATTACGTTTTCAAGTACAGTCTCCAGGAGTTGAATTGTGTTACTGTCTTTTCAGCCCAAATGCCAACTGATTTGTGCATAAGGGCTTGATACATTCATGTGTGTAGTCAAGACTGAGACTGTGCACTAGGCAAAAGAGCCAAAAAAAGCCAAAATAAACGCCTCAAAAGGCCAAAATAAGAAAGCAAATCTTGAACTAGTAGGCTCGTTGGTCTAGGCGTATGATTCTTGCTTTGGGTGCGAGAGGTCCCGGGTTCAAATCCCGGACGAGCCCTTTATATGTTATTTGACTAAAACTATGTACAGTGCTCTACTTTACTGCATTGTTGTGACATCTGCATCTAAGACATGTCAACATTAAAATAGACCATTTCTGAATGGCAAAGCAACTTTTTGGACTACAGCTTCGGTTATTGTTTAGAAGCAAGAGTTCCCTGGCCCTTTTTTGGGTTAAATTGCCAGCCAAGCCTACATTGACAACAAAAATGTGGATGCTCTGGTAGCTATTACACTAGCGATACCTTTCACTAAGTGAATCGCAACTGCAGACGAGTGAGGGTGAATAAATAATTTGCTGTTAAGCCAGTGTCCACAGAGCATAGATCTAGCACATCTGGCTCTTACATTAGCATGACAAGCCGGGACTGTATTTTCCCTAGCACGTGTGGTACATTACGTTTTCAAGTACAGTCTTCAGGAGTTGAATTGTGTTACTGTCTTTTCAGCCCAAATGCCAACTGATTTGTGCATAAAAGCGTGATACATAGATGTGTGTAGTCAAGACTGAGAATGTGCACTAGGCAAAAGAGCCAAAAAAGCCAAAATAAACGCCTCAAAAGGCCAAAATAAGAAATCAAATCTTGAACTAATAGGCTCGTTGGTCTAGTCGTATGATTCTCGCTTCGGGTGTGAGAGGTCCCGGGTTCAAATCCCGGACGAGCCCTTTATATGTTATTTGACTAAAATTATGTACAGTGCTCTTCTTTACTGCATTGTTGTGACATCTGCTTCTAAGACATGTCAACGTTTAAACAGACCGTTTCTGAATGGCAAAGCAGCTTGTTGGACTACATCTTCGGTTATTCTGTTATTGTTTAGAAGCGAGAGATCCCTGGCCCTTTTTTGGGTTAAATTGCCAGCCAAGCCTACATTGACAACAAAAATGTGGATGCTCTGGTAGCTATTACAATAGCGATACCTGTCACGAAGTGAATCGCAACTGCAGACGAGTGAGGGTGAATAAATAATTTGCTGTTAAGCCAGTGTCCACAGAGCATAGATCTAGCACATCTGGCTCTTACATTAGCATGACAAGCCGGGACTGTACTTTCCCTAGCACGTGTGGTATATTACGTTTTCAAGTACAGTCTCCAGGAGTTGAATTGTGTTACTGTCTTTTCAGCCCAAATGCCAACTGATTTGTGCATAAGGGCTTGATACATTCATGTGTGTAGTCAAGACTGAGACTGTGCACTAGGCAAAAGAGCCAAAAAAGCCAAAATAAACGCCTCAAAAGGCCAAAATAAGAAATCAAATCTTGAACTAGTAGGCTCGTTGGTCTAGGCGTATGATTCTCGCTTTGGGTGCGAGAGGTCCCGGGTTCAAATCCCGGACGAGCCCTTTATATGTTATTTGACTAAAACTATGTACAGTGCTCTACTTTACTGCATTGTTGTGACATCTGCATCTAAGACATGTCAACATTAAAATAGACCATTTCTGAATGGCAAAGCAACTTTTTGGACTACAGCTTCGGTTATTGTTTAGAAGCAAGAGATCCCTGGCCCTTTTTTGGGTTAAATTGCCAGCCAAGCCTACATTGACAACAAAAATGTGGATGCTCTGGTAGCTATTACACTAGCGATACCTTTCACTAAGTGAATCGCAACTGCAGACGAGTGAGGGTGAATAAATAATTTGCTGTTAAGCCAGTGTCCACAGAGCATAGATCTAGCACATCTGGCTCTTACATTAGCATGACAAGCCGGGACTGTATTTTCCCTAGCACGTGTGGTATATTACGTTTTCAAGTACAGTCTCCAGGAGTTGAATTGTGTTACTGTCTTTTCAGCCCAAATGCCAACTGATTTGTGCATAAGGGCTTGATACATTCATGTGTGTAGTCAAGACTGAGACTGTGCACTAGGCAAAAGAGCCAAAAAAAGCCAAAATAAACGCCTCAAAAGGCCAAAATAAGAAAGCAAATCTTGAACTAGTAGGCTCGTTGGTCTAGGCGTATGATTCTTGCTTTGGGTGCGAGAGGTCACGGCTTCAAATCCCGGACGAGCCCTTTATATGTTATTTGACTAAAACTATGTACAGTGCTCTACTTTACTGCATTGTTGTGACATCTGCATCTAAGACATGTCAACATTAAAATAGACCATTTCTGAATGGCAAAGCAACTTTTTGGACTACAGCTTCGGTTATTGTTTAGAAGCAAGAGATCCCTGGCCCTTTTTTGGGTTAAATTGCCAGCCAAGCCTACATTGACAACAAAAATGTGGATGCTCTGGTAGCTATTACAATAGCGATACCTGTCACGAAGTGAATCGCAACTGCAGACGAGTGAGGGTGAATAAATAATTTGCTGTTAAGCCAGTGTCCACAGAGCATAGATCTAGCACATCTGGCTCTTACATTAGCATGACAAGCCGGGACTGTATTTTCCCTAGCACGTGTGGTACATTACGTTTTCAAGTACAGTCTTCAGGAGTTGAATTGTGTTACTGTCTTTTCAGCCCAAATGCCAACTGATTTGTGCATAAAAGCGTGATACATAGATGTGTGTAGTCAAGACTGAGAATGTGCACTAGGCAAAAGAGCCAAAAAAGCCAAAATAAACGCCTCAAAAGGCCAAAATAAGAAATCAAATCTTGAAATAGAAGGCTCGTTGGTCTAATCGTATGATTCTCGCTTCGGGTGTGAGAGGTCCCGGGTTCAAATCCTGGACGAGCCCTTTTTATGTTATTTGACTAAAATTATGTACAGTGCTCTTCTTTACTGCATTGTTGTGACATCTGCTTCTAAGACATGTCAACGTTTAAACAGACCGTTTCTGAATGGCAAAGCAGCTTGTTGGACTACATCTTCGGTTATTCTGTTATTGTTTAGAAGCGAGAGATCCCTGGTCCTTTTTTGGGTTAAATTGCCAGCCAAGCCTACATTGACAACAAAAATGTGGATGCTCTGGTAGCTATTACAATAGCGATACCTGTCACGAAGTGAATCGCAACTGCAGACGAGTGAGGGTGAATAAATAATTTGCTGTTAAGCCAGTGTCCACAGAGCATAGATCTAGCACATCTGGCTCTTACATTAGCATGACAAGGCGGGACTGTACTTTCCCTAGCACGTGTGGTATATTACGTTTTCAAGTACAGTCTCCAGGAGTTGAATTGTGTTACTGTCTTTTCAGCCCAAATGCCAACTGATTTGTGCATAAGGGCTTGATACATTCATGTGTGTAGTCAAGACTGAGACTGTGCACTAGGCAAAAGAGCCAAAAAAAGCCAAAATAAACGCCTCAAAAGGCCAAAATAAGAAAGCAAATCTTGAACTAGTAGGCTCGTTGGTCTAGGCGTATGATTTTCGCTTTGGGTGCGAGAGGTCCCGGGTTCAAATCCCGGACGATCCCTTTATATGTTATTTGACTAAAACTATGTACAGTGCTCTACTTTACTGCATTGTTGTGACATCTGCATCTAAGACATGTCAACATTAAAATAGACCATTTCTGAATGGCAAAGCAACTTTTTGGACTACAGCTTCGGTTATTGTTTAGAAGCAAGAGATCCCTGGCCCTTTTTTGGGTTAAATTACCAGCCAAGCCTACATTGACAACAAAAATGTGGATGCTCTGGTAGCTATTACACTAGCGATACCTTTCACTAAGTGAATCGCAACTGCAGACGAGTGAGGGTGAATAAATAATTTGCTGTTAAGCCAGTGTCCACAGAGCATAGATCTAGCACATCTGGCTCTTACATTAGCATGACAAGCCGGGACTGTATTTTCCCTAGCACGTGTGGTATATTACGTTTTCAAGTACAGTCTCCAGGAGTTGAATTGTGTTACTGTCTTTTCAGCCCAAATGCCAACTGATTTGTGCATAAGGGCTTGATACATTCATGTGTGTAGTCAAGACTGAGACTGTGCACTAGGCAAAAGAGCCAAAAAAAGCCAAAATAAACGCCTCAAAAGGCCAAAATAAGAAAGCAAATCTTGAACTAGTAGGCTCGTTGGTCTAGGCGTATGATTCTTGCTTTGGGTGCAAGAGGTCCCGGGTTCAAATCCCGGACGAGCCCTTTATATGTTATTTGACTAAAACTATGTACAGTGCTCTACTTTACTGCATTGTTGTGACATCTGCATCTAAGACATGTCAACATTAAAATAGACCATTTCTGAATGGCAAAGCAACTTTTTGGACTACAGCTTCGGTTATTGTTTAGAAGCAAGAGATCCCTGGCCCTTTTTTGGGTTAAATTGCCAGCCAAGCCTACATTGACAACAAAAATGTGGATGCTCTGGTAGCTATTACAATAGCGATACCTGTCACGAAGTGAATCGCAACTGCAGACGAGTGAGGGTGAATAAATAATTTGCTGTTAAGCCAGTGTCCACAGAGCATAGATCTAGCACATCTGGCTCTTACATTAGCATGACAAGCCGGGACTGTATTTTCCCTAGCACGTGTGGTACATTACGTTTTCAAGTACAGTCTTCAGGAGTTGAATTGTGTTACTGTCTTTTCAGCCCAAATGCCAACTGATTTGTGCATAAAAGCGTGATACATAGATGTGTGTAGTCAAGACTGAGAATGTGCACTAGGCAAAAGAGCCAAAAAAGCCTAAATAAACGCCTCAAAAGGCCAAAATAAGAAATCAAATCTTGAAATAGAAGGCTCGTTGGTCTAGTCGTATGATTCTCGCTTCGGGTGTGAGAGGTCCCGGGTTCAAATCCTGGACGAGCCCTTTTTATGTTATTTGACTAAAATTATGTACAGTGCTCTTCTTTACTGCATTGTTGTGACATCTGCTTCTAAGACATGTCAACGTTTAAACAGACCATTTCTGAATGGCAAAGCAGCTTGTTGGACTACATCTTCGGTTATTCTGTTATTGTTTAGAAGCGAGAGATCCCTGGCCCTTTTTTGGGTTAAATTGCCAGCCAAGCCTACATTGACAACAAAAATGTGGATGCTCTGGTAGCTATTACAATAGCGATACCTGTCACGAAGTGAATCGCAACTGCAGACGAGTGAGGGTGAATAAATAATTTGCTGTTAAGCCAGTGTCCACAGAGCATAGATCTAGCACATCTGGCTCTTACATTAGCATGACAAGCCGGGACTGTACTTTCCCTAGCACGTGTGGTATATTACGTTTTCAAGTACAGTCTCCAGGAGTTGAATTGTGTTACTGTCTTTTCAGCCCAAATGCCAACTGATTTGTGCATAAGGGCTTGATACATTCATGTGTGTAGTCAAGACTGAGACTGTGCACTAGGCAAAAGAGCCAAAAAAAGCCAAAATAAACGCCTCAAAAGGCCAAAATAAGAAAGCAAATCTTGAACTAGTAGGCTCGTTGGTCTAGGTGTATGATTCTTGCTTTGGGTGCGAGAGGTCCCGGGTTCAAATCCCGGACGAGCCCTTTATATGTTATTTGACTAAAACTATGTACAGTGCTCTACTTTACTGCATTGTTGTGACATCTGCATCTAAGACATGTCAACATTAAAATAGACCATTTCTGAATGGCAAAGCAACTTTTTGGACTACAGCTTCGGTTATTGTTTAGAAGCAAGAGATCCCTGGCCCTTTTTTGGGTTAAATTGCCAGCCAAGCCTACATTGACAACAAAAATGTGGATGCTCTGGTAGCTATTACACTAGCGATACCTTTCACTAAGTGAATCGCAACTGCAGACGAGTGAGGGTGAATAAATAATTTGCTGTTAAGCCAGTGTCCACAGAGCATAGATCTAGCACATCTGGCTCTTACATTAGCATGACAAGCCGGGACTGTATTTTCCCTAGCACGTGTGGTATATTACGTTTTCAAGTACAGTCTCCAGGAGTTGAATTGTGTTACTGTCTTTTCAGCCCAAATGCCAACTGATTTGTGCATAAGGGCTTGATACATTCATGTGTGTAGTCAAGACTGAGACTGTGCACTAGGCAAAAGAGCCAAAAAAAGCCAAAATAAACGCCTCAAAAGGCCAAAATAAGAAAGCAAATCTTGAACTAGTAGGCTTGTTGGTCTAGGCGTATGATTCTTGCTTTGGGTGCAAGAGGTCCCGGGTTCAAATCCCGGACGAGCCCTTTATATGTTATTTGACTAAAACTATGTACAGTGCTCTACTTTACTGCATTGTTGTGACATCTGCATCTAAGACATGTCAACATTAAAATAGACCATTTCTGAATGGCAAAGCAACTTTTTGGACTACAGCTTCGGTTATTGTTTAGAAGCAAGAGATCCCTGGCCCTTTTTTGGGTTAAATTGCCAGCCAAGCCTACATTGACAACAAAAATGTGGATGCTCTGGTAGCTATTACAATAGCGATACCTGTCACGAAGTGAATCGCAACTGCAGACGAGTGAGGGTGAATAAATAATTTGCTGTTAAGCCAGTGTCCACAGAGCATAGATCTAGCACATCTGGCTCTTACATTAGCATGACAAGCCGGGACTGTATTTTCCCTAGCACGTGTGGTACATTACGTTTTCAAGTACAGTCTTCAGGAGTTGAATTGTGTTACTGTCTTTTCAGCCCAAATGCCAACTGATTTGTGCATAAAAGCGTGATACATAGATGTGTGTAGTCAAGACTGAGAATGTGCACTAGGCAAAAGAGCCAAAAAAGCCTAAATAAACGCCTCAAAAGGCCAAAATAAGAAATCAAATCTTGAAATAGAAGGCTCGTTGGTCTAGTCGTATGATTCTCGCTTCGGGTGTGAGAGGTCCCGGGTTCAAATCCTGGACGAGCCCTTTTTATGTTATTTGACTAAAATTATGTACAGTGCTCTTCTTTACTGCATTGTTGTGACATCTGCTTCTAAGACATGTCAACGTTTAAACAGACCATTTCTGAATGGCAAAGCAGCTTGTTGGACTACATCTTCGGTTATTCTGTTATTGTTTAGAAGCGAGAGATCCCTGGCCCTTTTTTGGGTTAAATTGCCAGCCAAGCCTACATTGACAACAAAAATGTGGATGCTCTGGTAGCTATTACAATAGCGATACCTGTCACGAAGTGAATCGCAACTGCAGACGAGTGAGGGTGAATAAATAATTTGCTGTTAAGCCAGTGTCCACAGAGCATAGATCTAGCACATCTGGCTCTTACATTAGCATGACAAGCCGGGACTGTACTTTCCCTAGCACGTGTGGTATATTACGTTTTCAAGTACAGTCTCCAGGAGTTGAATTGTGTTACTGTCTTTTCAGCCCAAATGCCAACTGATTTGTGCATAAGGGCTTGATACATTCATGTGTGTAGTCAAGACTGAGACTGTGCACTAGGCAAAAGAGCCAAAAAAAGCCAAAATAAACGCCTCAAAAGGCCAAAATAAGAAAGCAAATCTTGAACTAGTAGGCTCGTTGGTCTAGGCGTATGATTCTTGCTTTGGGTGCGAGAGGTCCCGGGTTCAAATCCCGGACGAGCCCTTTATATGTTATTTGACTAAAACTATGTACAGTGCTCTACTTTACTGCATTGTTGTGACATCTGCATCTAAGACATGTCAACATTAAAATAGACCATTTCTGAATGGCAAAGCAACTTTTTGGACTACAGCTTCGGTTATTGTTTAGAAGCAAGAGATCCCTGGCCCTTTTTTGGGTTAAATTGCCAGCCAAGCCTACATTGACAACAAAAATGTGGATGCTCTGGTAGCTATTACACTAGCGATACCTTTCACTAAGTGAATCGCAACTGCAGACGAGTGAGGGTGAATAAATAATTTGCTGTTAAGCCAGTGTCCACAGAGCATAGATCTAGCACATCTGGCTCTTACATTAGCATGACAAGCCGGGACTGTATTTTCCCTAGCACGTGTGGTATATTACGTTTTCAAGTACAGTCTCCAGGAGTTGAATTGTGTTACTGTCTTTTCAGCCCAAATGCCAACTGATTTGTGCATAAGGGCTTGATACATTCATGTGTGTAGTCAAGACTGAGACTGTGCACTAGGCAAAAGAGCCAAAAAAAGCCAAAATAAACGCCTCAAAAGGCCAAAATAAGAAAGCAAATCTTGAACTAGTAGGCTCGTTGGTCTAGGCGTATGATTCTTGCTTTGGGTGCGAGAGGTCCCGGGTTCAAATCCCGGACGAGCCCTTTATATGTTATTTGACTAAAACTATGTACAGTGCTCTACTTTACTGCATTGTTGTGACATCTGCATCTAAGACATGTCAACATTAAAATAGACCATTTCTGAATGGCAAAGCAACTTTTTGGACTACAGCTTCGGTTATTGTTTAGAAGCAAGAGTTCCCTGGCCCTTTTTTGGGTTAAATTGCCAGCCAAGCCTACATTGACAACAAAAATGTGGATGCTCTGGTAGCTATTACACTAGCGATACCTTTCACTAAGTGAATCGCAACTGCAGACGAGTGAGGGTGAATAAATAATTTGCTGTTAAGCCAGTGTCCACAGAGCATAGATCTAGCACATCTGGCTCTTACATTAGCATGACAAGCCGGGACTGTATTTTCCCTAGCACGTGTGGTACATTACGTTTTCAAGTACAGTCTTCAGGAGTTGAATTGTGTTACTGTCTTTTCAGCCCAAATGCCAACTGATTTGTGCATAAAAGCGTGATACATAGATGTGTGTAGTCAAGACTGAGAATGTGCACTAGGCAAAAGAGCCAAAAAAGCCTAAATAAACGCCTCAAAAGGCCAAAATAAGAAATCAAATCTTGAACTAATAGGCTCGTTGGTCTAGTCGTATGATTCTCGCTTCGGGTGTGAGAGGTCCCGGGTTCAAATCCCGGACGAGCCCTTTATATGTTATTTGACTAAAATTATGTACAGTGCTCTTCTTTACTGCATTGTTGTGACATCTGCTTCTAAGACATGTCAACGTTTAAACAGACCGTTTCTGAATGGCAAAGCAGCTTGTTGGACTACATCTTCGGTTATTCTGTTATTGTTTAGAAGCGAGAGATCCCTGGTCCTTTTTTGGGTTAAATTGCCAGCCAAGCCTACATTGACAACAAAAATGTGGATGCTCTGGTAGCTATTACAATAGCGATACCTGTCACGAAGTGAATCGCAACTGCAGACGAGTGAGGGTGAATAAATAATTTGCTGTTAAGCCAGTGTCCACAGAGCATAGATCTAGCACATCTGGCTCTTACATTAGCATGACAAGCCGGGACTGTACTTTCCCTAGCACGTGTGGTATATTACGTTTTCAAGTACAGTCTCCAGGAGTTGAATTGTGTTACTGTCTTTTCAGCCCAAATGCCAACTGATTTGTGCATAAGGGCTTGATACATTCATGTGTGTAGTCAAGACTGAGACTGTGCACTAGGCAAAAGAGCCAAAAAAAGCCAAAATAAACGCCTCAAAAGGCCAAAATAAGAAAGCAAATCTTGAACTAGTAGGCTCGTTGGTCTAGGCGTATGATTTTCGCTTTGGGTGCGAGAGGTCCCGGGTTCAAATCCCGGACGATCCCTTTATATGTTATTTGACTAAAACTATGTACAGTGCTCTACTTTACTGCATTGTTGTGACATCTGCATCTAAGACATGTCAACATTAAAATAGACCATTTCTGAATGGCAAAGCAACTTTTTGGACTACAGCTTCGGTTATTGTTTAGAAGCAAGAGATCCCTGGCCCTTTTTTGGGTTAAATTGCCAGCCAAGCCTACATTGACAACAAAAATGTGGATGCTCTGGTAGCTATTACACTAGCGATACCTTTCACTAAGTGAATCGCAACTGCAGACGAGTGAGGGTGAATAAATAATTTGCTGTTAAGCCAGTGTCCACAGAGCATAGATCTAGCACATCTGGCTCTTACATTAGCATGACAAGCCGGGACTGTATTTTCCCTAGCACGTGTGGTATATTACGTTTTCAAGTACAGTCTCCAGGAGTTGAATTGTGTTACTGTCTTTTCAGCCCAAATGCCAACTGATTTGTGCATAAGGGCTTGATACATTCATGTGTGTAGTCAAGACTGAGACTGTGCACTAGGCAAAAGAGCCAAAAAAAGCCAAAATAAACGCCTCAAAAGGCCAAAATAAGAAAGCAAATCTTGAACTAGTAGGCTTGTTGGTCTAGGCGTATGATTCTTGCTTTGGGTGCAAGAGGTCCCGGGTTCAAATCCCGGACGAGCCCTTTATATGTTATTTGACTAAAACTATGTACAGTGCTCTACTTTACTGCATTGTTGTGACATCTGCATCTAAGACATGTCAACATTAAAATAGACCATTTCTGAATGGCAAAGCAACTTTTTGGACTACAGCTTCGGTTATTGTTTAGAAGCAAGAGATCCCTGGCCCTTTTTTGGGTTAAATTGCCAGCCAAGCCTACATTGACAACAAAAATGTGGATGCTCTGGTAGCTATTACAATAGCGATACCTGTCACGAAGTGAATCGCAACTGCAGACGAGTGAGGGTGAATAAATAATTTGCTGTTAAGCCAGTGTCCACAGAGCATAGATCTAGCACATCTGGCTCTTACATTAGCATGACAAGCCGGGACTGTATTTTCCCTAGCACGTGTGGTACATTACGTTTTCAAGTACAGTCTTCAGGAGTTGAATTGTGTTACTGTCTTTTCAGCCCAAATGCCAACTGATTTGTGCATAAAAGCGTGATACATAGATGTGTGTAGTCAAGACTGAGAATGTGCACTAGGCAAAAGAGCCAAAAAAGCCTAAATAAACGCCTCAAAAGGCCAAAATAAGAAATCAAATCTTGAAATAGAAGGCTCGTTGGTCTAGTCGTATGATTCTCGCTTCGGGTGTGAGAGGTCCCGGGTTCAAATCCTGGACGAGCCCTTTTTATGTTATTTGACTAAAATTATGTACAGTGCTCTTCTTTACTGCATTGTTGTGACATCTGCTTCTAAGACATGTCAACGTTTAAACAGACCATTTCTGAATGGCAAAGCAGCTTGTTGGACTACATCTTCGGTTATTCTGTTATTGTTTAGAAGCGAGAGATCCCTGGCCCTTTTTTGGATTAAATTGCCAGCCAAGCCTACATTGACAACAAAAATGTGGATGCTCTGGTAGCTATTACAATAGCGATACCTGTCACGAAGTGAATCGCAACTGCAGACGAGTGAGGGTGAATAAATAATTTGCTGTTAAGCCAGTGTCCACAGAGCATAGATCTAGCACATCTGGCTCTTACATTAGCATGACAAGCCGGGACTGTACTTTCCCTAGCACGTGTGGTATATTACGTTTTCAAGTACAGTCTCCAGGAGTTGAATTGTGTTACTGTCTTTTCAGCCCAAATGCCAACTGATTTGTGCATAAGGGCTTGATACATTCATGTGTGTAGTCAAGACTGAGACTGTGCACTAGGCAAAAGAGCCAAAAAAAGCCAAAATAAACGCCTCAAAAGGCCAAAATAAGAAAGCAAATCTTGAACTAGTAGGCTCGTTGGTCTAGGCGTATGATTCTTGCTTTGGGTGCGAGAGGTCCCGGGTTCAAATCCCGGACGAGCCCTTTATATGTTATTTGACTAAAACTATGTACAGTGCTCTACTTTACTGCATTGTTGTGACATCTGCATCTAAGACATGTCAACATTAAAATAGACCATTTCTGAATGGCAAAGCAACTTTTTGGACTACAGCTTCGGTTATTGTTTAGAAGCAAGAGATCCCTGGCCCTTTTTTGGGTTAAATTGCCAGCCAAGCCTACATTGACAACAAAAATGTGGATGCTCTGGTAGCTATTACACTAGCGATACCTTTCACTAAGTGAATCGCAACTGCAGACGAGTGAGGGTGAATAAATAATTTGCTGTTAAGCCAGTGTCCACAGAGCATAGATCTAGCACATCTGGCTCTTACATTAGCATGACAAGCCGGGACTGTATTTTCCCTAGTGTTACGTGCATGTGCACATTTGCCAGGGTTTTGTTTTTCAGGAGATGGACTGTGGGCGGAGCCTGGCCTTTTTAAGACGCCACTAGGGGGAGAGAGAGAGAGAGAGAAGACCTGAGGTAGACCACAGAGGAAGAGCAGCTTGGGCCATGCTGCTTGAGCCTGAAATTGTTTGCTCTAAACAACCTGGAGTAAGGGTTGAGCTATGAGCCTTGTAATAGATGTTTCTGTGGGATTATGTTTGGTTGTTTTTGGGGCTGGACAAGTAAGGTAGAGCGCGCTCCTACATATCCATCACGTAGGCCTTATCTTGTTTAGATTCAGTAGGTAAGGGGCGGACACCCACTTTGTATGTTTTAATTATTAGAATAGGTAGATAAGGATAGTTGTGTTTTGTTTTTCCTTGGGTTAGAGAGGTAGTTCTTGTTGTTTCTAGCTTAAGGTGTGTTTGTTTTGTTGTGTTCTTTGATTTGGTGTCGTCCAGGGTCCAGTCTTATTTGTTTTTCCTCATGTTATTATAATTATATACATATATATGATCTATACCCCATAGTAAACAGATATTGACCTTGGGAATTTTGTTGTAGTCTTGTCTTCTACATCTCAGTTTCATCTTCATCCATTTCCACCTGATTGCCATCTCCACTTGTTACATACTCCTTTCCCCCCCCCTAGACCGAGCTTGAGGGGTTTGTAACATATGGGGGCTCGTCCGGGATCTTTTATTGGTCCCATTGTTGGTTGATGGCAGTAAGTGGATGCTGTTTGTGATGTAGTTTTTTTTCATCATGGCTCATTTTGATGTACAGGCATTTTTGAGTAACCCCAGTTTGGTGCAATTAGAAACCTTTCGTAAGGTGGACTTGCTGAGCATTTGTGAGCATCTTGAGGTTGTGGCTACTAGACAGTTAAGGAAAGCTGTGATACGGCAACTTGTGCTTGACAAATTGATTGAGTTGGGTACTTTCAGGCAATCTGACCTGGAAACACTTACAGCTACTGTTGGTGACGCAGTCAAGGAGCATGAGGGAGACATGCATACTCCAGTTGTGTCTGAAAGGGAGGCTGTCTGTGCATCTCCTAAAGTGCAGGCAACATTGCCTAGGTTTGAGCCTCTTTCTTTGTCATCTGGGTCTAGAGAGAAATCTCTTTTAAAGGTGCGGCTCGCTCGAGTAGAAATGGAACGAGAGGCACGGGCAGAGCAAAGAAAAGCAGAGTTTGAATACAAGATAGTGTCTCGTCGGATGGAAATTGAACTAGAGAGAGAAATTCGACTGCGTGAGTTGGAACTGAGAATGAATGAATATCCAAGGACTGGTAACCGGTCGGATGTTTTTCCAGCTCGTCCTACTGGGTTTGAGCCATCTACATTTTCTCAGTTTCCTGCTGTTGGCTCTGGTGCTGAGGCAGCAGTTGTTAACGAACCATCATTACCGTCTTTTTCTATCACTAAGCACATTGCCCTTGTTCCTCCATTCCGTGAGTCTGAGGTGGACACCTACTTCAGTATTTTTGAGCGTATTGCTCTTTCTTTAAAGTGGCCTAAGGAGTTTTGGACATTGCTGTTGCAATGTAAGTTGACTGGAAAGGCTCAAGAGGTGTGCTCATCATTGTCATTGTCCGACAGTATGGAGTATGAAGCCGTGAAAACCGCAATTTTACGTGCTTACGAATTAGTCCCTGAAGCATACAGGCAGAAGTTCAGAGGATTCAAGAAGTCATCTGAACTCACTTATGTGGAGTTTGCGAGGGAAAAGGCTCTTCTATTTGATAAGTGGGTTGCTGCTCACAAGGTTTCTGATCTGGAGTCGTTGAGGGAACTCATGTTGTTGGAGGATTTTAAGAAGTGTCTGCCAGATCGAATTGCTGTATATTTAAATGAGAGCAAGGTGAGTACTTTGTCTCAAGCTGCTGTTCTAGCAGACGAGTTTGTTTTAACCCATAAGAGCAACTTTGTGGTTCAGCCAGCCAGTATGCAAAAGCATGTTCACAGGTCCCCTACACGTTATAGTAGAGAAAAGGAGAGATCTGAGCAGCTGGAGTGTTATTATTGCCACAATTTGGGTCATAAAGCTGCTGACTGTTTTAGTCTTAAACGAAAGCAAGAGAGACAGGAAAAACAACGTAAACCAAATAATGGACAAGTAAAGACAGTAGGGTTGGTTCAGAATAGTTCTGTTCATTCTGTAAGCTCACCTGATGAATGTTTCCATCCTTTTATTCAAAAGGGATCAGTATCTGTGTTGGGCTCTAATGTAGTTCACCCTGTTGTCATGTTACGTGACACTGGTGCAGCACAGTCTTTTATCCGAGAAGGTGTGTTGTCCCTAACTGAAAAGTCTTTTAGTGGTTCTTATGCACTTTGCCAAGGGATTGAGATGAGCTATGTACAAGTACCCTTGTATAATATATCTTTACAGTCAGATCTGGTATGCGGTGATATCAAGATCGGTGTTCGACATGAATTGCCTGTAAAGGGCGTCGATGTGATTTTGGGAAATGATTTGGCCGGAGGAAGAGTTATTCCTGTGTTGGTAGTTTCAGGACAGCCAGAAGCACAGGGTGTCACTGAAAGCAGTATATTTCCTGCTTGTGCCGTAACTAGGTCCCAAAGGTTGGCTAGAAGTGATGATGAGCCAATTGGCTTATCGGATACCTTTCTAGCAGAAGTCCCAGTGGTGTCTTCTCCAAAACTGCCCACTGTAGAAGAGGGAAATGAGTTGTACAAGTTAGTTGAAAGTCAAGGTAATTTTACCAGAGAGGACTTGGTTTCTGCTCAGAAGCAAGATGCCAGTTTAAACAAGTGTTTTCAGTCTGTGTGTGGCCTTGATGAGCTGAAAGATAAACAGGTTGCATTCTTTTTGGAGGATGGCCTGTTGATGCGAAAATGGACCTCAATCGCCAGCTGTGCAAATGCTGTGTTTCAGATTGTAGTACCATCTGGTTTCCATTCATTGGTCTTGAGTGTTGCTCATGATCATCCTTGGTCTGGACATTTGGGAATTACTAAGACGTATGCAAGGATTCTACAACATTTCTTTTGGCCTGGTTTGCGTACCGATGTTGTAAACTTTTGTCGTTCATGTGATATCTGTCAAAGGATAGGAAAACCAAATCAGCCTGTTCCTCCAGCCCCTTTACAGCCGATTCCAGTAACAGGTGAACCATTTGAGAGGGTTTTGATAGATTGTGTTGGGCCATTGCCCAAAACGAAAATGGGAAATCAGTTTCTCTTAACAATCATGTGTGCAGTCACACGCTTTCCTGAAGCTATTCCTTTAAGGAAGATAACTAGTCAGGTCATTGTTAAGGCCCTACTTAAATTTTTTACTACATTTGGTCTGCCTAAGGTTGTACAAACAGACCAAGGATCAAACTTTACATCAAAACTCTTTGCTCAGGTCTCCAACATGTTGGGGATCAAACATGAAATGTCTAGTCCATACCACCCAGAGTCACAAGGGGCTTTGGAACGTTTCCATCAGACATTAAAGAGTATGTTGAGGAAGTATTGTTTGGACAGTGGACGGGACTGGGATGAAGGTGTACCTTTTGTTCTTTTTGCTGCACGAGAGGCTAAGCATGAGTCATTGGGTTTTTCTCCTGTAGAATTAGTTTTTGGGCATTCTGTACGCGGTCCAATGAAAGTGCTGAAAGAGATGTTTCGATCAGAACAAGCTCCTATGGGTAAGCATGTTTTAGATTTTACCAGTTCATTTCGTGAACGTTGGCATCGTGCATGTGATCTGGCAAAAGAAGTGATGAGCAAGTCCCAAGCCAAAATGAAACGTTGTTTCGATAAAATGGCTGTGGTTCGACATTTTAATCCTGGGGATAAAGTTTTATTGCTTTTACCTTCTCCTACCTCATCTATGTCATCCAGTTTTGCAGGACCATATGTGATTGAAAAGAGGGTGAGTGATCTTAACTATCGGATACAAACACCTGACCGTAGACGTAAATACAGGATTTGTCATGTGAACATGATCAAGCCTTACTACGGACGGTTGCCTACTTGTGGAAAAACTCCGGAAGGTGTGGAGGTACCTGTAGCTTTAACTTCGGTGGTGGACAATAAACCTGAAAAAGAAGAGTTTGTGCGCTCTGCTTCCCAGTTAGAAGCCCGTCTGTCGAATTCTGAAGTGTTAGCACAGTTAGACTGTGAACAGTCTTCCCTAGTTAAACACTTACCTAAAGTACAATGTGCAAACATTATAGCTCTGATTCGAGAGTTTCCAACTATAATTGGTGATGTACCTAAGCAAACTTTTGTTCTTCAACATGATATCAAGGTATCTACTGAGAAGCCTTTGAAACAGCATGCATACCGTGTGAATGCTCAAAAGCGGGAGATTATGAAAAGAGAGGTAGAATACTTGCTGAAACATGGTTTAGCAGTACCTAGTAAAAGCCCATGGAGTTCACCATGCTTGTTGGTACCAAAGCCAGATGGCACTTATAGGCTGTGCACAGATTACCGTCGATTAAATGCCATCACGGTACCAGATTCATATCCTCTTCCACGCATTGATGATTGCATTGACAATGTCGGTTCAGCACGTTTTGTGTCTAAATTAGATCTTTTAAAAGGCTACTGGCAAGTTCCTCTAACTCCTAGAGCTGCTGAGCTATCCGCTTTTGTCACCCCTGATGCTTTCCTCCAATACACAGTAATGGCGTTTGGCCTTAGAAATGCTCCAGCTACTTTTCAAAGACTGGTAAATACCATCTTTTCCAATGTGCCAAACTGTACTGCTTATCTTGACGACATTGTTGTGTATTCCCAGGACTGGAGTAGTCATTTGGAGTCGTTACGGACGGTTTTCACCTGTTTAGCAGATGCAAACCTGACCTTGAATTTGGCTAAATGTGAGTTCTCTCATGCTACAGTGACCTATTTGGGAAAGCAAGTCGGACAAGGAAAGGTTCGTGTGTTAAATGAGAAGGTCAGTGCAGTTGTAAACTTTCCTGCTCCAACCACCAGACGTGAATTGAGACGTTTCCTGGGAATGGTAGGTTATTATCGAGGGTTTTGTTGCAATTTCTCCTCTGTAGCTGCTCCTTTAACGACACTGTTAAGTCCTTCCATTAAGTATCAGTGGACTTTGGAATGTCAAACAGCATTTGACAACGTTAAAGCTCTGTTATGTTCGGCTCCAGTACTGGCTGCACCCAACTTTACGAAGTCATTTAAGTTGGAGGTTGATGCAAGCAAGGTAGGTGCTGGAGCAGTCCTCTTACAGGAAGATGAACAGCACATTGATCACCCTGTGTGTTTCTTTTCTAGGAAGTTTAATAAGCATCAGTTAAACTACTCTACAATTGAGAAGGAAGCATTAGCTATGCTTTTAGCCTTGAAGTTTTTTGAGGTTTATGTTGGTTCTAGTTCCTTACCAGTTGTAGTTTATACTGACCACAATCCACTTGTGTTTTTGTCCAGAATGTATAACCACAACCAAAGACTCATGAGATGGTTTTTGTTTTTACAGGACTTCAATCTTGAAATACACCATAAAAAAGGATTGGACAATGTAATGGCTGATGCCCTTTCTAGAATTTGAATGGACATAAAAATATGCAATGAACTGCCTATTTTTGTGTTTTTTTTTTGGGTGGGCATGTTACGTGCATGTGCACATTTGCCAGGGTTTTGTTTTTCAGGAGATGGACTGTGGGCGGAGCCTGGCCTTTTTAAGACGCCACTAGGGGGAGAGAGAGAGAGAGAGAAGACCTGAGGTAGACCACAGAGGAAGAGCAGCTTGGGCCATGCTGCTTGAGCCTGAAATTGTTTGCTCTAAACAACCTGGAGTAAGGGTTGAGCTATGAGCCTTGTAATAGATGTTTCTGTGGGATTATGTTTGGTTGTTTTTGGGGCTGGACAAGTAAGGTAGAGCGCGCTCCTACATATCCATCACGTAGGCCTTATCTTGTTTAGATTCAGTAGGTAAGGGGCGGACACCCACTTTGTATGTTTTAATTATTAGAATAGGTAGATAAGGATAGTTGTGTTTTGTTTTTCCTTGGGTTAGAGAGGTAGTTCTTGTTGTTTCTAGCTTAAGGTGTGTTTGTTTTGTTGTGTTCTTTGATTTGGTGTCGTCCAGGGTCCAGTCTTATTTGTTTTTCCTCATGTTATTATAATTATATACATATATATGATCTATACCCCATAGTAAACAGATATTGACCTTGGGAATTTTGTTGTAGTCTTGTCTTCTACATCTCAGTTTCATCTTCATCCATTTCCACCTGATTGCCATCTCCACTTGTTACATACTCCTTTCCCCCCCCCCTAGACCGAGCTTGAGGGGTTTGTAACACCTAGCACGTGTGGTATATTACGTTTTCAAGTACAGTCTCCAGGAGTTGAATTGTGTTACTGTCTTTTCAGCCCAAATGCCAACTGATTTGTGCATAAGGGCTTGATACATTCATGTGTGTAGTCAAGACTGAGACTGTGCACTAGGCAAAAGAGCCAAAAAAAGCCAAAATAAACGCCTCAAAAGGCCAAAATAAGAAAGCAAATCTTGAACTAGTAGGCTCGTTGGTCTAGGCGTATGATTCTTGCTTTGGGTGCGAGAGGTCCCGGGTTCAAATCCCGGACGAGCCCTTTATATGTTATTTGACTAAAACTATGTACAGTGCTCTACTTTACTGCATTGTTGTGACATCTGCATCTAAGACATGTCAACATTAAAATAGACCATTTCTGAATGGCAAAGCAACTTTTTGGACTACAGCTTCGGTTATTGTTTAGAAGCAAGAGTTCCCTGGCCCTTTTTTGGGTTAAATTGCCAGCCAAGCCTACATTGACAACAAAAATGTGGATGCTCTGGTAGCTATTACACTAGCGATACCTTTCACTAAGTGAATCGCAACTGCAGACGAGTGAGGGTGAATAAATAATTTGCTGTTAAGCCAGTGTCCACAGAGCATAGATCTAGCACATCTGGCTCTTACATTAGCATGACAAGCCGGGACTGTATTTTCCCTAGCACGTGTGGTACATTACGTTTTCAAGTACAGTCTTCAGGAGTTGAATTGTGTTACTGTCTTTTCAGCCCAAATGCCAACTGATTTGTGCATAAAAGCGTGATACATAGATGTGTGTAGTCAAGACTGAGAATGTGCACTAGGCAAAAGAGCCAAAAAAGCCAAAATAAACGCCTCAAAAGGCCAAAATAAGAAATCAAATCTTGAACTAATAGGCTCGTTGGTCTAGTCGTATGATTCTCGCTTCGGGTGTGAGAGGTCCCGGGTTCAAATCCCGGACGAGCCCTTTATATGTTATTTGACTAAAATTATGTACAGTGCTCTTCTTTACTGCATTGTTGTGACATCTGCTTCTAAGACATGTCAACGTTTAAACAGACCGTTTCTGAATGGCAAAGCAGCTTGTTGGACTACATCTTCGGTTATTCTGTTATTGTTTAGAAGCGAGAGATCCCTGGCCCTTTTTTGGGTTAAATTGCCAGCCAAGCCTACATTGACAACAAAAATGTGGATGCTCTGGTAGCTATTACAATAGCGATACCTGTCACGAAGTGAATCGCAACTGCAGACGAGTGAGGGTGAATAAATAATTTGCTGTTAAGCCAGTGTCCACAGAGCATAGATCTAGCACATCTGGCTCTTACATTAGCATGACAAGCCGGGACTGTACTTTCCCTAGCACGTGTGGTATATTACGTTTTCAAGTACAGTCTCCAGGAGTTGAATTGTGTTACTGTCTTTTCAGCCCAAATGCCAACTGATTTGTGCATAAGGGCTTGATACATTCATGTGTGTAGTCAAGACTGAGACTGTGCACTAGGCAAAAGAGCCAAAAAAGCCAAAATAAACGCCTCAAAAGGCCAAAATAAGAAATCAAATCTTGAACTAGTAGGCTCGTTGGTCTAGGCGTATGATTCTCGCTTTGGGTGCGAGAGGTCCCGGGTTCAAATCCCGGACGAGCCCTTTATATGTTATTTGACTAAAACTATGTACAGTGCTCTACTTTACTGCATTGTTGTGACATCTGCATCTAAGACATGTCAACAATAAAATAGACCATTTCTGAATGGCAAAGCAACTTTTTGGACTACAGCTTCGGTTATTGTTTAGAAGCAAGAGATCCCTGGCCCTTTTTTGGGTTAAATTGCCAGCCAAGCCTACATTGACAACAAAAATGTGGATGCTCTGGTAGCTATTACACTAGCGATACCTTTCACTAAGTGAATCGCAACTGCAGACGAGTGAGGGTGAATAAATAATTTGCTGTTAAGCCAGTGTCCACAGAGCATAGATCTAGCACATCTGGCTCTTACATTAGCATGACAAGCCGGGACTGTATTTTCCCTAGCACGTGTGGTATATTACGTTTTCAAGTACAGTCTCCAGGAGTTGAATTGTGTTACTGTCTTTTCAGCCCAAATGCCAACTGATTTGTGCATAAGGGCTTGATACATTCATGTGTGTAGTCAAGACTGAGACTGTGCACTAGGCAAAAGAGCCAAAAAAAGCCAAAATAAACGCCTCAAAAGGCCAAAATAAGAAAGCAAATCTTGAACTAGTAGGCTCGTTGGTCTAGGCGTATGATTCTTGCTTTGGGTGCGAGAGGTCACGGCTTCAAATCCCGGACGAGCCCTTTATATGTTATTTGACTAAAACTATGTACAGTGCTCTACTTTACTGCATTGTTGTGACATCTGCATCTAAGACATGTCAACATTAAAATAGACCATTTCTGAATGGCAAAGCAACTTTTTGGACTACAGCTTCGGTTATTGTTTAGAAGCAAGAGATCCCTGGCCCTTTTTTGGGTTAAATTGCCAGCCAAGCCTACATTGACAACAAAAATGTGGATGCTCTGGTAGCTATTACAATAGCGATACCTGTCACGAAGTGAATCGCAACTGCAGACGAGTGAGGGTGAATAAATAATTTGCTGTTAAGCCAGTGTCCACAGAGCATAGATCTAGCACATCTGGCTCTTACATTAGCATGACAAGCCGGGACTGTATTTTCCCTAGCACGTGTGGTACATTACGTTTTCAAGTACAGTCTTCAGGAGTTGAATTGTGTTACTGTCTTTTCAGCCCAAATGCCAACTGATTTGTGCATAAAAGCGTGATACATAGATGTGTGTAGTCAAGACTGAGAATGTGCACTAGGCAAAAGAGCCAAAAAAGCCAAAATAAACGCCTCAAAAGGCCAAAATAAGAAATCAAATCTTGAAATAGAAGGCTCGTTGGTCTAATCGTATGATTCTCGCTTCGGGTGTGAGAGGTCCCGGGTTCAAATCCTGGACGAGCCCTTTTTATGTTATTTGACTAAAATTATGTACAGTGCTCTTCTTTACTGCATTGTTGTGACATCTGCTTCTAAGACATGTCAACGTTTAAACAGACCGTTTCTGAATGGCAAAGCAGCTTGTTGGACTACATCTTCGGTTATTCTGTTATTGTTTAGAAGCGAGAGATCCCTGGTCCTTTTTTGGGTTAAATTGCCAGCCAAGCCTACATTGACAACAAAAATGTGGATGCTCTGGTAGCTATTACAATAGCGATACCTGTCACGAAGTGAATCGCAACTGCAGACGAGTGAGGGTGAATAAATAATTTGCTGTTAAGCCAGTGTCCACAGAGCATAGATCTAGCACATCTGGCTCTTACATTAGCATGACAAGGCGGGACTGTACTTTCCCTAGCACGTGTGGTATATTACGTTTTCAAGTACAGTCTCCAGGAGTTGAATTGTGTTACTGTCTTTTCAGCCCAAATGCCAACTGATTTGTGCATAAGGGCTTGATACATTCATGTGTGTAGTCAAGACTGAGACTGTGCACTAGGCAAAAGAGCCAAAAAAAGCCAAAATAAACGCCTCAAAAGGCCAAAATAAGAAAGCAAATCTTGAACTAGTAGGCTCGTTGGTCTAGGCGTATGATTTTCGCTTTGGGTGCGAGAGGTCCCGGGTTCAAATCCCGGACGATCCCTTTATATGTTATTTGACTAAAACTATGTACAGTGCTCTACTTTACTGCATTGTTGTGACATCTGCATCTAAGACATGTCAACATTAAAATAGACCATTTCTGAATGGCAAAGCAACTTTTTGGACTACAGCTTCGGTTATTGTTTAGAAGCAAGAGATCCCTGGCCCTTTTTTGGGTTAAATTACCAGCCAAGCCTACATTGACAACAAAAATGTGGATGCTCTGGTAGCTATTACACTAGCGATACCTTTCACTAAGTGAATCGCAACTGCAGACGAGTGAGGGTGAATAAATAATTTGCTGTTAAGCCAGTGTCCACAGAGCATAGATCTAGCACATCTGGCTCTTACATTAGCATGACAAGCCGGGACTGTATTTTCCCTAGCACGTGTGGTATATTACGTTTTCAAGTACAGTCTCCAGGAGTTGAATTGTGTTACTGTCTTTTCAGCCCAAATGCCAACTGATTTGTGCATAAGGGCTTGATACATTCATGTGTGTAGTCAAGACTGAGACTGTGCACTAGGCAAAAGAGCCAAAAAAAGCCAAAATAAACGCCTCAAAAGGCCAAAATAAGAAAGCAAATCTTGAACTAGTAGGCTCGTTGGTCTAGGCGTATGATTCTTGCTTTGGGTGCAAGAGGTCCCGGGTTCAAATCCCGGACGAGCCCTTTATATGTTATTTGACTAAAACTATGTACAGTGCTCTACTTTACTGCATTGTTGTGACATCTGCATCTAAGACATGTCAACATTAAAATAGACCATTTCTGAATGGCAAAGCAACTTTTTGGACTACAGCTTCGGTTATTGTTTAGAAGCAAGAGTTCCCTGGCCCTTTTTTGGGTTAAATTGCCAGCCAAGCCTACATTGACAACAAAAATGTGGATGCTCTGGTAGCTATTACACTAGCGATACCTTTCACTAAGTGAATCGCAACTGCAGACGAGTGAGGGTGAATAAATAATTTGCTGTTAAGCCAGTGTCCACAGAGCATAGATCTAGCACATCTGGCTCTTACATTAGCATGACAAGCCGGGACTGTATTTTCCCTAGCACGTGTGGTACATTACGTTTTCAAGTACAGTCTTCAGGAGTTGAATTGTGTTACTGTCTTTTCAGCCCAAATGCCAACTGATTTGTGCATAAAAGCGTGATACATAGATGTGTGTAGTCAAGACTGAGAATGTGCACTAGGCAAAAGAGCCAAAAAAGCCTAAATAAACGCCTCAAAAGGCCAAAATAAGAAATCAAAGCTTGAACTAATAGGCTCGTTGGTCTAGTCGTATGATTCTCGCTTCGGGTGTGAGAGGTCCCGGGTTCAAATCCCGGACGAGCCCTTTATATGTTATTTGACTAAAATTATGTACAGTGCTCTTCTTTACTGCATTGTTGTGACATCTGCTTCTAAGACATGTCAACGTTTAAACAGACCGTTTCTGAATGGCAAAGCAGCTTGTTGGACTACATCTTCGGTTATTCTGTTATTGTTTAGAAGCGAGAGATCCCTGGCCCTTTTTTGGGTTAAATTGCCAGCCAAGCCTACATTGACAACAAAAATGTGGATGCTCTGGTAGCTATTACAATAGCGATACCTGTCACGAAGTGAATCGCAACTGCAGACGAGTGAGGGTGAATAAATAATTTGCTGTTAAGCCAGTGTCCACAGAGCATAGATCTAGCACATCTGGCTCTTACATTAGCATGACAAGGCGGGACTGTACTTTCCCTAGCACGTGTGGTATATTACGTTTTCAAGTACAGTCTCCAGGAGTTGAATTGTGTTACTGTCTTTTCAGCCCAAATGCCAACTGATTTGTGCATAAGGGCTTGATACATTCATGTGTGTAGTCAAGACTGAGACTGTGCACTAGGCAAAAGAGCCAAAAAAGCCAAAATAAACGCCTCAAAAGGCCAAAATAAGAAATCAAATCTTGAACTAGTAGGCTCGTTGGTCTAGGCGTATGATTCTCGCTTTGGGTGCGAGAGGTCCCGGGTTCAAATCCCGGACGAGCCCTTTATATGTTATTTGACTAAAACTATGTACAGTGCTCTACTTTACTGCATTGTTGTGACATCTGCATCTAAGACATGTCAACATTAAAATAGACCATTTCTGAATGGCAAAGCAACTTTTTGGACTACAGCTTCGGTTATTGTTTAGAAGCAAGAGATCCCTGGCCCTTTTTTGGGTTAAATTGCCAGCCAAGCCTACATTGACAACAAAAATGTGGATGCTCTGGTAGCTATTACACTAGCGATACCTTTCACTAAGTGAATCGCAACTGCAGACGAGTGAGGGTGAATAAATAATTTGCTGTTAAGCCAGTGTCCACAGAGCATAGATCTAGCACATCTGGCTCTTACATTAGCATGACAAGCCGGGACTGTATTTTCCCTAGCACGTGTGGTACATTACGTTTTCAAGTACAGTCTTCAGGAGTTGAATTGTGTTACTGTCTTTTCAGCCCAAATGCCAACTGATTTGTGCATAAAAGCGTGATACATAGATGTGTGTAGTCAAGACTGAGAATGTGCACTAGGCAAAAGAGCCAAAAAAGCCTAAATAAACGCCTCAAAAGGCCAAAATAAGAAATCAAATCTTGAAATAGAAGGCTCGTTGGTCTAGTCGTATGATTCTCGCTTCGGGTGTGAGAGGTCCCGGGTTCAAATCCTGGACGAGCCCTTTTTATGTTATTTGACTAAAATTATGTACAGTGCTCTTCTTTACTGCATTGTTGTGACATCTGCTTCTAAGACATGTCAACGTTTAAACAGACCATTTCTGAATGGCAAAGCAGCTTGTTGGACTACATCTTCGGTTATTCTGTTATTGTTTAGAAGCGAGAGATCCCTGGCCCTTTTTTGGGTTAAATTGCCAGCCAAGCCTACATTGACAACAAAAATGTGGATGCTCTGGTAGCTATTACAATAGCGATACCTGTCACGAAGTGAATCGCAACTGCAGACGAGTGAGGGTGAATAAATAATTTGCTGTTAAGCCAGTGTCCACAGAGCATAGATCTAGCACATCTGGCTCTTACATTAGCATGACAAGCCGGGACTGTACTTTCCCTAGCACGTGTGGTATATTACGTTTTCAAGTACAGTCTCCAGGAGTTGAATTGTGTTACTGTCTTTTCAGCCCAAATGCCAACTGATTTGTGCATAAGGGCTTGATACATTCATGTGTGTAGTCAAGACTGAGACTGTGCACTAGGCAAAAGAGCCAAAAAAAGCCAAAATAAACGCCTCAAAAGGCCAAAATAAGAAAGCAAATCTTGAACTAGTAGGCTCGTTGGTCTAGGCGTATGATTCTTGCTTTGGGTGCGAGAGGTCCCGGGTTCAAATCCCGGACGAGCCCTTTATATGTTATTTGACTAAAACTATGTACAGTGCTCTACTTTACTGCATTGTTGTGACATCTGCATCTAAGACATGTCAACATTAAAATAGACCATTTCTGAATGGCAAAGCAACTTTTTGGACTACAGCTTCGGTTATTGTTTAGAAGCAAGAGATCCCTGGCCCTTTTTTGGGTTAAATTGCCAGCCAAGCCTACATTGACAACAAAAATGTGGATGCTCTGGTAGCTATTACACTAGCGATACCTTTCACTAAGTGAATCGCAACTGCAGACGAGTGAGGGTGAATAAATAATTTGCTGTTAAGCCAGTGTCCACAGAGCATAGATCTAGCACATCTGGCTCTTACATTAGCATGACAAGCCGGGACTGTATTTTCCCTAGCACGTGTGGTATATTACGTTTTCAAGTACAGTCTCCAGGAGTTGAATTGTGTTACTGTCTTTTCAGCCCAAATGCCAACTGATTTGTGCATAAGGGCTTGATACATTCATGTGTGTAGTCAAGACTGAGACTGTGCACTAGGCAAAAGAGCCAAAAAAAGCCAAAATAAACGCCTCAAAAGGCCAAAATAAGAAAGCAAATCTTGAACTAGTAGGCTCGTTGGTCTAGGCGTATGATTCTTGCTTTGGGTGCGAGAGGTCCCGGGTTCAAATCCCGGACGAGCCCTTTATATGTTATTTGACTAAAACTATGTACAGTGCTCTACTTTACTGCATTGTTGTGACATCTGCATCTAAGACATGTCAACATTAAAATAGACCATTTCTGAATGGCAAAGCAACTTTTTGGACTACAGCTTCGGTTATTGTTTAGAAGCAAGAGTTCCCTGGCCCTTTTTTGGGTTAAATTGCCAGCCAAGCCTACATTGACAACAAAAATGTGGATGCTCTGGTAGCTATTACACTAGCGATACCTTTCACTAAGTGAATCGCAACTGCAGACGAGTGAGGGTGAATAAATAATTTGCTGTTAAGCCAGTGTCCACAGAGCATAGATCTAGCACATCTGGCTCTTACATTAGCATGACAAGCCGGGACTGTATTTTCCCTAGCACGTGTGGTACATTACGTTTTCAAGTACAGTCTTCAGGAGTTGAATTGTGTTACTGTCTTTTCAGCCCAAATGCCAACTGATTTGTGCATAAAAGCGTGATACATAGATGTGTGTAGTCAAGACTGAGAATGTGCACTAGGCAAAAGAGCCAAAAAAGCCTAAATAAACGCCTCAAAAGGCCAAAATAAGAAATCAAATCTTGAACTAATAGGCTCGTTGGTCTAGTCGTATGATTCTCGCTTCGGGTGTGAGAGGTCCCGGGTTCAAATCCCGGACGAGCCCTTTATATGTTATTTGACTAAAATTATGTACAGTGCTCTTCTTTACTGCATTGTTGTGACATCTGCTTCTAAGACATGTCAACGTTTAAACAGACCGTTTCTGAATGGCAAAGCAGCTTGTTGGACTACATCTTCGGTTATTCTGTTATTGTTTAGAAGCGAGAGATCCCTGGCCCTTTTTTGGGTTAAATTGCCAGCCAAGCCTACATTGACAACAAAAATGTGGATGCTCTGGTAGCTATTACAATAGCGATACCTGTCACGAAGTGAATCGCAACTGCAGACGAGTGAGGGTGAATAAATAATTTGCTGTTAAGCCAGTGTCCACAGAGCATAGATCTAGCACATCTGGCTCTTACATTAGCATGACAAGGCGGGACTGTACTTTCCCTAGCACGTGTGGTATATTACGTTTTCAAGTACAGTCTCCAGGAGTTGAATTGTGTTACTGTCTTTTCAGCCCAAATGCCAACTGATTTGTGCATAAGGGCTTGATACATTCATGTGTGTAGTCAAGACTGAGACTGTGCACTAGGCAAAAGAGCCAAAAAAGCCAAAATAAACGCCTCAAAAGGCCAAAATAAGAAATCAAATCTTGAACTAGTAGGCTCGTTGGTCTAGGCGTATGATTCTCGCTTTGGGTGCGAGAGGTCCCGGGTTCAAATCCCGGACGAGCCCTTTATATGTTATTTGACTAAAACTATGTACAGTGCTCTACTTTACTGCATTGTTGTGACATCTGCATCTAAGACATGTCAACATTAAAATAGACCATTTCTGAATGGCAAAGCAACTTTTTGGACTACAGCTTCGGTTATTGTTTAGAAGCAAGAGATCCCTGGCCCTTTTTTGGGTTAAATTGCCAGCCAAGCCTACATTGACAACAAAAATGTGGATGCTCTGGTAGCTATTACACTAGCGATACCTTTCACTAAGTGAATCGCAACTGCAGACGAGTGAGGGTGAATAAATAATTTGCTGTTAAGCCAGTGTCCACAGAGCATAGATCTAGCACATCTGGCTCTTACATTAGCATGACAAGCCGGGACTGTATTTTCCCTAGCACGTGTGGTATATTACGTTTTCAAGTACAGTCTCCAGGAGTTGAATTGTGTTACTGTCTTTTCAGCCCAAATGCCAACTGATTTGTGCATAAGGGCTTGATACATTCATGTGTGTAGTCAAGACTGAGACTGTGCACTAGGCAAAAGAGCCAAAAAAGCCAAAATAAACGCCTCAAAAGGCCAAAATAAGAAATCAAATCTTGAACTAGTAGGCTCGTTGGTCTAGGCGTATGATTCTTGCTTTGGGTGCGAGAGGTCCCGGGTTCAAATCCCGGACGAGCCCTTTATATGTTATTTGACTAAAACTATGTACAGTGCTCTACTTTACTGCATTGTTGTGACATCTGCATCTAAGACATGTCAACATTAAAATAGACCATTTCTGAATGGCAAAGCAACTTTTTGGACTACAGCTTCGGTTATTGTTTAGAAGCAAGGGATCCCTGGCCCTTTTTTGGGTTAAATTGCCAGCCAAGCCTACATTGACAACAAAAATGTGGATGCTCTGGTAGCTATTACAATAGCGATACCTGTCACGAAGTGAATCGCAACTGCAGACGAGTGAGGGTGAATAAATAATTTGCTGTTAAGCCAGTGTCCACAGAGCATAGATCTAGCACATCTGGCTCTTACATTAGCATGACAAGCCGGGACTGTATTTTCCCTAGCACGTGTGGTACATTACGTTTTCAAGTACAGTCTTCAGGAGTTGAATTGTGTTACTGTCTTTTCAGCCCAAATGCCAACTGATTTGTGCATAAAAGCGTGATACATAGATGTGTGTAGTCAAGACTGAGAATGTGCACTAGGCAAAAGAGCCAAAAAAGCCAAAATAAACGCCTCAAAAGGCCAAAATAAGAAATCAAATCTTGAAATAGAAGGCTCGTTGGTCTAATCGTATGATTCTCGCTTCGGGTGTGAGAGGTCCCGGGTTCAAATCCTGGACGAGCCCTTTTTATGTTATTTGACTAAAATTATGTACAGTGCTCTTCTTTACTGCATTGTTGTGACATCTGCTTCTAAGACATGTCAACGTTTAAACAGACCGTTTCTGAATGGCAAAGCAGCTTGTTGGACTACATCTTCGGTTATTCTGTTATTGTTTAGAAGCGAGAGATCCCTGGTCCTTTTTTGGGTTAAATTGCCAGCCAAGCCTACATTGACAACAAAAATGTGGATGCTCTGGTAGCTATTACAATAGCGATACCTGTCACGAAGTGAATCGCAACTGCAGACGAGTGAGGGTGAATAAATAATTTGCTGTTAAGCCAGTGTCCACAGAGCATAGATCTAGCACATCTGGCTCTTACATTAGCATGACAAGGCGGGACTGTACTTTCCCTAGCACGTGTGGTATATTACGTTTTCAAGTACAGTCTCCAGGAGTTGAATTGTGTTACTGTCTTTTCAGCCCAAATGCCAACTGATTTGTGCATAAGGGCTTGATACATTCATGTGTGTAGTCAAGACTGAGACTGTGCACTAGGCAAAAGAGCCAAAAAAAGCCAAAATAAACGCCTCAAAAGGCCAAAATAAGAAAGCAAATCTTGAACTAGTAGGCTCGTTGGTCTAGGCGTATGATTTTCGCTTTGGGTGCGAGAGGTCCCGGGTTCAAATCCCGGACGATCCCTTTATATGTTATTTGACTAAAACTATGTACAGTGCTCTACTTTACTGCATTGTTGTGACATCTGCATCTAAGACATGTCAACATTAAAATAGACCATTTCTGAATGGCAAAGCAACTTTTTGGACTACAGCTTCGGTTATTGTTTAGAAGCAAGAGATCCCTGGCCCTTTTTTGGGTTAAATTACCAGCCAAGCCTACATTGACAACAAAAATGTGGATGCTCTGGTAGCTATTACACTAGCGATACCTTTCACTAAGTGAATCGCAACTGCAGACGAGTGAGGGTGAATAAATAATTTGCTGTTAAGCCAGTGTCCACAGAGCATAGATCTAGCACATCTGGCTCTTACATTAGCATGACAAGCCGGGACTGTATTTTCCCTAGCACGTGTGGTATATTACGTTTTCAAGTACAGTCTCCAGGAGTTGAATTGTGTTACTGTCTTTTCAGCCCAAATGCCAACTGATTTGTGCATAAGGGCTTGATACATTCATGTGTGTAGTCAAGACTGAGACTGTGCACTAGGCAAAAGAGCCAAAAAAAGCCAAAATAAACGCCTCAAAAGGCCAAAATAAGAAAGCAAATCTTGAACTAGTAGGCTCGTTGGTCTAGGCGTATGATTCTTGCTTTGGGTGCAAGAGGTCCCGGGTTCAAATCCCGGACGAGCCCTTTATATGTTATTTGACTAAAACTATGTACAGTGCTCTACTTTACTGCATTGTTGTGACATCTGCATCTAAGACATGTCAACATTAAAATAGACCATTTCTGAATGGCAAAGCAACTTTTTGGACTACAGCTTCGGTTATTGTTTAGAAGCAAGAGATCCCTGGCCCTTTTTTGGGTTAAATTGCCAGCCAAGCCTACATTGACAACAAAAATGTGGATGCTCTGGTAGCTATTACACTAGCGATACCTTTCACTAAGTGAATCGCAACTGCAGACGAGTGAGGGTGAATAAATAATTTGCTGTTAAGCCAGTGTCCACAGAGCATAGATCTAGCACATCTGGCTCTTACATTAGCATGACAAGCCGGGACTGTATTTTCCCTAGCACGTGTGGTACATTACGTTTTCAAGTACAGTCTTCAGGAGTTGAATTGTGTTACTGTCTTTTCAGCCCAAATGCCAACTGATTTGTGCATAAAAGCGTGATACATAGATGTGTGTAGTCAAGACTGAGAATGTGCACTAGGCAAAAGAGCCAAAAAAGCCTAAATAAACGCCTCAAAAGGCCAAAATAAGAAATCAAATCTTGAAATAGAAGGCTCGTTGGTCTAGTCGTATGATTCTCGCTTCGGGTGTGAGAGGTCCCGGGTTCAAATCCTGGACGAGCCCTTTTTATGTTATTTGACTAAAATTATGTACAGTGCTCTTCTTTACTGCATTGTTGTGACATCTGCTTCTAAGACATGTCAACGTTTAAACAGACCATTTCTGAATGGCAAAGCAGCTTGTTGGACTACATCTTCGGTTATTCTGTTATTGTTTAGAAGCGAGAGATCCCTGGCCCTTTTTTGGGTTAAATTGCCAGCCAAGCCTACATTGACAACAAAAATGTGGATGCTCTGGTAGCTATTACAATAGCGATACCTGTCACGAAGTGAATCGCAACTGCAGACGAGTGAGGGTGAATAAATAATTTGCTGTTAAGCCAGTGTCCACAGAGCATAGATCTAGCACATCTGGCTCTTACATTAGCATGACAAGCCGGGACTGTACTTTCCCTAGCACGTGTGGTATATTACGTTTTCAAGTACAGTCTCCAGGAGTTGAATTGTGTTACTGTCTTTTCAGCCCAAATGCCAACTGATTTGTGCATAAGGGCTTGATACATTCATGTGTGTAGTCAAGACTGAGACTGTGCACTAGGCAAAAGAGCCAAAAAAAGCCAAAATAAACGCCTCAAAAGGCCAAAATAAGAAAGCAAATCTTGAACTAGTAGGCTCGTTGGTCTAGGCGTATGATTCTTGCTTTGGGTGCGAGAGGTCCCGGGTTCAAATCCCGGACGAGCCCTTTATATGTTATTTGACTAAAACTATGTACAGTGCTCTACTTTACTGCATTGTTGTGACATCTGCATCTAAGACATGTCAACATTAAAATAGACCATTTCTGAATGGCAAAGCAACTTTTTGGACTACAGCTTCGGTTATTGTTTAGAAGCAAGAGATCCCTGGCCCTTTTTTGGGTTAAATTACCAGCCAAGCCTACATTGACAACAAAAATGTGGATGCTCTGGTAGCTATTACACTAGCGATACCTTTCACTAAGTGAATCGCAACTGCAGACGAGTGAGGGTGAATAAATAATTTGCTGTTAAGCCAGTGTCCACAGAGCATAGATCTAGCACATCTGGCTCTTACATTAGCATGACAAGCCGGGACTGTATTTTCCCTAGCACGTGTGGTATATTACGTTTTCAAGTACAGTCTCCAGGAGTTGAATTGTGTTACTGTCTTTTCAGCCCAAATGCCAACTGATTTGTGCATAAGGGCTTGATACATTCATGTGTGTAGTCAAGACTGAGACTGTGCACTAGGCAAAAGAGCCAAAAAAAGCCAAAATAAACGCCTCAAAAGGCCAAAATAAGAAAGCAAATCTTGAACTAGTAGGCTCGTTGGTCTAGGCGTATGATTCTTGCTTTGGGTGCGAGAGGTCCCGGGTTCAAATCCCGGACGAGCCCTTTATATGTTATTTGACTAAAACTATGTACAGTGCTCTACTTTACTGCATTGTTGTGACATCTGCATCTAAGACATGTCAACATTAAAATAGACCATTTCTGAATGGCAAAGCAACTTTTTGGACTACAGCTTCGGTTATTGTTTAGAAGCAAGAGTTCCCTGGCCCTTTTTTGGGTTAAATTGCCAGCCAAGCCTACATTGACAACAAAAATGTGGATGCTCTGGTAGCTATTACACTAGCGATACCTTTCACTAAGTGAATCGCAACTGCAGACGAGTGAGGGTGAATAAATAATTTGCTGTTAAGCCAGTGTCCACAGAGCATAGATCTAGCACATCTGGCTCTTACATTAGCATGACAAGCCGGGACTGTATTTTCCCTAGCACGTGTGGTACATTACGTTTTCAAGTACAGTCTTCAGGAGTTGAATTGTGTTACTGTCTTTTCAGCCCAAATGCCAACTGATTTGTGCATAAAAGCGTGATACATAGATGTGTGTAGTCAAGACTGAGAATGTGCACTAGGCAAAAGAGCCAAAAAAGCCTAAATAAACGCCTCAAAAGGCCAAAATAAGAAATCAAATCTTGAACTAATAGGCTCGTTGGTCTAGTCGTATGATTCTCGCTTCGGGTGTGAGAGGTCCCGGGTTCAAATCCCGGACGAGCCCTTTATATGTTATTTGACTAAAATTATGTACAGTGCTCTTCTTTACTGCATTGTTGTGACATCTGCTTCTAAGACATGTCAACGTTTAAACAGACCGTTTCTGAATGGCAAAGCAGCTTGTTGGACTACATCTTCGGTTATTCTGTTATTGTTTAGAAGCGAGAGATCCCTGGCCCTTTTTTGGGTTAAATTGCCAGCCAAGCCTACATTGACAACAAAAATGTGGATGCTCTGGTAGCTATTACAATAGCGATACCTGTCACGAAGTGAATCGCAACTGCAGACGAGTGAGGGTGAATAAATAATTTGCTGTTAAGCCAGTGTCCACAGAGCATAGATCTAGCACATCTGGCTCTTACATTAGCATGACAAGGCGGGACTGTACTTTCCCTAGCACGTGTGGTATATTACGTTTTCAAGTACAGTCTCCAGGAGTTGAATTGTGTTACTGTCTTTTCAGCCCAAATGCCAACTGATTTGTGCATAAGGGCTTGATACATTCATGTGTGTAGTCAAGACTGAGACTGTGCACTAGGCAAAAGAGCCAAAAAAGCCAAAATAAACGCCTCAAAAGGCCAAAATAAGAAATCAAATCTTGAACTAGTAGGCTCGTTGGTCTAGGCGTATGATTCTCGCTTTGGGTGCGAGAGGTCCCGGGTTCAAATCCCGGACGAGCCCTTTATATGTTATTTGACTAAAACTATGTACAGTGCTCTACTTTACTGCATTGTTGTGACATCTGCATCTAAGACATGTCAACATTAAAATAGACCATTTCTGAATGGCAAAGCAACTTTTTGGACTACAGCTTCGGTTATTGTTTAGAAGCAAGAGATCCCTGGCCCTTTTTTGGGTTAAATTGCCAGCCAAGCCTACATTGACAACAAAAATGTGGATGCTCTGGTAGCTATTACACTAGCGATACCTTTCACTAAGTGAATCGCAACTGCAGACGAGTGAGGGTGAATAAATAATTTGCTGTTAAGCCAGTGTCCACAGAGCATAGATCTAGCACATCTGGCTCTTACATTAGCATGACAAGCCGGGACTGTATTTTCCCTAGCACGTGTGGTATATTACGTTTTCAAGTACAGTCTCCAGGAGTTGAATTGTGTTACTGTCTTTTCAGCCCAAATGCCAACTGATTTGTGCATAAGGGCTTGATACATTCATGTGTGTAGTCAAGACTGAGACTGTGCACTAGGCAAAAGAGCCAAAAAAAGCCAAAATAAACGCCTCAAAAGGCCAAAATAAGAAAGCAAATCTTGAACTAGTAGGCTCGTTGGTCTAGGCGTATGATTCTTGCTTTGGGTGCGAGAGGTCCCGGGTTCAAATCCCGGACGAGCCCTTTATATGTTATTTGACTAAAACTATGTACAGTGCTCTACTTTACTGCATTGTTGTGACATCTGCATCTAAGACATGTCAACATTAAAATAGACCATTTCTGAATGGCAAAGCAACTTTTTGGACTACAGCTTCGGTTATTGTTTAGAAGCAAGAGATCCCTGGCCCTTTTTTGGGTTAAATTGCCAGCCAAGCCTACATTGACAACAAAAATGTGGATGCTCTGGTAGCTATTACAATAGCGATACCTGTCACGAAGTGAATCGCAACTGCAGACGAGTGAGGGTGAATAAATAATTTGCTGTTAAGCCAGTGTCCACAGAGCATAGATCTAGCACATCTGGCTCTTACATTAGCATGACAAGCCGGGACTGTATTTTCCCTAGCACGTGTGGTACATTACGTTTTCAAGTACAGTCTTCAGGAGTTGAATTGTGTTACTGTCTTTTCAGCCCAAATGCCAACTGATTTGTGCATAAAAGCGTGATACATAGATGTGTGTAGTCAAGACTGAGAATGTGCACTAGGCAAAAGAGCCAAAAAAGCCTAAATAAACGCCTCAAAAGGCCAAAATAAGAAATCAAATCTTGAAATAGAAGGCTCGTTGGTCTAATCGTATGATTCTCGCTTCGGGTGTGAGAGGTCCCGGGTTCAAATCCTGGACGAGCCCTTTTTATGTTATTTGACTAAAATTATGTACAGTGCTCTTCTTTACTGCATTGTTGTGACATCTGCTTCTAAGACATGTCAACGTTTAAACAGACCGTTTCTGAATGGCAAAGCAGCTTGTTGGACTACATCTTCGGTTATTCTGTTATTGTTTAGAAGCGAGAGATCCCTGGTCCTTTTTTGGGTTAAATTGCCAGCCAAGCCTACATTGACAACAAAAATGTGGATGCTCTGGTAGCTATTACAATAGCGATACCTGTCACGAAGTGAATCGCAACTGCAGACGAGTGAGGGTGAATAAATAATTTGCTGTTAAGCCAGTGTCCACAGAGCATAGATCTAGCACATCTGGCTCTTACATTAGCATGACAAGGCGGGACTGTACTTTCCCTAGCACGTGTGGTATATTACGTTTTCAAGTACAGTCTCCAGGAGTTGAATTGTGTTACTGTCTTTTCAGCCCAAATGCCAACTGATTTGTGCATAAGGGCTTGATACATTCATGTGTGTAGTCAAGACTGAGACTGTGCACTAGGCAAAAGAGCCAAAAAAAGCCAAAATAAACGCCTCAAAAGGCCAAAATAAGAAAGCAAATCTTGAACTAGTAGGCTCGTTGGTCTAGGCGTATGATTCTTGCTTTGGGTGCGAGAGGTCCCGGGTTCAAATCCCGGACGAGCCCTTTATATGTTATTTGACTAAAACTATGTACAGTGCTCTACTTTACTGCATTGTTGTGACATCTGCATCTAAGACATGTCAACATTAAAATAGACCATTTCTGAATGGCAAAGCAACTTTTTGGACTACAGCTTCGGTTATTGTTTAGAAGCAAGAGATCCCTGGCCCTTTTTTGGGTTAAATTGCCAGCCAAGCCTACATTGACAACAAAAATGTGGATGCTCTGGTAGCTATTACAATAGCGATACCTGTCACGAAGTGAATCGCAACTGCAGACGAGTGAGGGTGAATAAATAATTTGCTGTTAAGCCAGTGTCCACAGAGCATAGATCTAGCACATCTGGCTCTTACATTAGCATGACAAGCCGGGACTGTATTTTCCCTAGCACGTGTGGTACATTACGTTTTCAAGTACAGTCTTCAGGAGTTGAATTGTGTTACTGTCTTTTCAGCCCAAATGCCAACTGATTTGTGCATAAAAGCGTGATACATAGATGTGTGTAGTCAAGACTGAGAATGTGCACTAGGCAAAAGAGCCAAAAAAGCCTAAATAAACGCCTCAAAAGGCCAAAATAAGAAATCAAATCTTGAAATAGAAGGCTCGTTGGTCTAATCGTATGATTCTCGCTTCGGGTGTGAGAGGTCCCGGGTTCAAATCCTGGACGAGCCCTTTTTATGTTATTTGACTAAAATTATGTACAGTGCTCTTCTTTACTGCATTGTTGTGACATCTGCTTCTAAGACATGTCAACGTTTAAACAGACCGTTTCTGAATGGCAAAGCAGCTTGTTGGACTACATCTTCGGTTATTCTGTTATTGTTTAGAAGCGAGAGATCCCTGGTCCTTTTTTGGGTTAAATTGCCAGCCAAGCCTACATTGACAACAAAAATGTGGATGCTCTGGTAGCTATTACAATAGCGATACCTGTCACGAAGTGAATCGCAACTGCAGACGAGTGAGGGTGAATAAATAATTTGCTGTTAAGCCAGTGTCCACAGAGCATAGATCTAGCACATCTGGCTCTTACATTAGCATGACAAGGCGGGACTGTACTTTCCCTAGCACGTGTGGTATATTACGTTTTCAAGTACAGTCTCCAGGAGTTGAATTGTGTTACTGTCTTTTCAGCCCAAATGCCAACTGATTTGTGCATAAGGGCTTGATACATTCATGTGTGTAGTCAAGACTGAGACTGTGCACTAGGCAAAAGAGCCAAAAAAAGCCAAAATAAACGCCTCAAAAGGCCAAAATAAGAAAGCAAATCTTGAACTAGTAGGCTCGTTGGTCTAGGCGTATGATTCTTGCTTTGGGTGCAAGAGGTCCCGGGTTCAAATCCCGGACGAGCCCTTTATATGTTATTTGACTAAAACTATGTACAGTGCTCTACTTTACTGCATTGTTGTGACATCTGCATCTAAGACATGTCAACATTAAAATAGACCATTTCTGAATGGCAAAGCAACTTTTTGGACTACAGCTTCGGTTATTGTTTAGAAGCAAGAGATCCCTGGCCCTTTTTTGGGTTAAATTGCCAGCCAAGCCTACATTGACAACAAAAATGTGGATGCTCTGGTAGCTATTACAATAGCGATACCTGTCACGAAGTGAATCGCAACTGCAGACGAGTGAGGGTGAATAAATAATTTGCTGTTAAGCCAGTGTCCACAGAGCATAGATCTAGCACATCTGGCTCTTACATTAGCATGACAAGCCGGGACTGTATTTTCCCTAGCACGTGTGGTACATTACGTTTTCAAGTACAGTCTTCAGGAGTTGAATTGTGTTACTGTCTTTTCAGCCCAAATGCCAACTGATTTGTGCATAAAAGCGTGATACATAGATGTGTGTAGTCAAGACTGAGAATGTGCACTAGGCAAAAGAGCCAAAAAAGCCTAAATAAACGCCTCAAAAGGCCAAAATAAGAAATCAAATCTTGAAATAGAAGGCTCGTTGGTCTAGTCGTATGATTCTCGCTTCGGGTGTGAGAGGTCCCGGGTTCAAATCCTGGACGAGCCCTTTTTATGTTATTTGACTAAAATTATGTACAGTGCTCTTCTTTACTGCATTGTTGTGACATCTGCTTCTAAGACATGTCAACGTTTAAACAGACCATTTCTGAATGGCAAAGCAGCTTGTTGGACTACATCTTCGGTTATTCTGTTATTGTTTAGAAGCGAGAGATCCCTGGCCCTTTTTTGGGTTAAATTGCCAGCCAAGCCTACATTGACAACAAAAATGTGGATGCTCTGGTAGCTATTACAATAGCGATACCTGTCACGAAGTGAATCGCAACTGCAGACGAGTGAGGGTGAATAAATAATTTGCTGTTAAGCCAGTGTCCACAGAGCATAGATCTAGCACATCTGGCTCTTACATTAGCATGACAAGCCGGGACTGTACTTTCCCTAGCACGTGTGGTATATTACGTTTTCAAGTACAGTCTCCAGGAGTTGAATTGTGTTACTGTCTTTTCAGCCCAAATGCCAACTGATTTGTGCATAAGGGCTTGATACATTCATGTGTGTAGTCAAGACTGAGACTGTGCACTAGGCAAAAGAGCCAAAAAAAGCCAAAATAAACGCCTCAAAAGGCCAAAATAAGAAAGCAAATCTTGAACTAGTAGGCTCGTTGGTCTAGGCGTATGATTCTTGCTTTGGGTGCGAGAGGTCCCGGGTTCAAATCCCGGACGAGCCCTTTATATGTTATTTGACTAAAACTATGTACAGTGCTCTACTTTACTGCATTGTTGTGACATCTGCATCTAAGACATGTCAACATTAAAATAGACCATTTCTGAATGGCAAAGCAACTTTTTGGACTACAGCTTCGGTTATTGTTTAGAAGCAAGAGATCCCTGGCCCTTTTTTGGGTTAAATTGCCAGCCAAGCCTACATTGACAACAAAAATGTGGATGCTCTGGTAGCTATTACAATAGCGATACCTGTCACGAAGTGAATCGCAACTGCAGACGAGTGAGGGTGAATAAATAATTTGCTGTTAAGCCAGTGTCCACAGAGCATAGATCTAGCACATCTGGCTCTTACATTAGCATGACAAGCCGGGACTGTATTTTCCCTAGCACGTGTGGTACATTACGTTTTCAAGTACAGTCTTCAGGAGTTGAATTGTGTTACTGTCTTTTCAGCCCAAATGCCAACTGATTTGTGCATAAAAGCGTGATACATAGATGTGTGTAGTCAAGACTGAGAATGTGCACTAGGCAAAAGAGCCAAAAAAGCCTAAATAAACGCCTCAAAAGGCCAAAATAAGAAATCAAATCTTGAAATAGAAGGCTCGTTGGTCTAATCGTATGATTCTCGCTTCGGGTGTGAGAGGTCCCGGGTTCAAATCCTGGACGAGCCCTTTTTATGTTATTTGACTAAAATTATGTACAGTGCTCTTCTTTACTGCATTGTTGTGACATCTGCTTCTAAGACATGTCAACGTTTAAACAGACCGTTTCTGAATGGCAAAGCAGCTTGTTGGACTACATCTTCGGTTATTCTGTTATTGTTTAGAAGCGAGAGATCCCTGGTCCTTTTTTGGGTTAAATTGCCAGCCAAGCCTACATTGACAACAAAAATGTGGATGCTCTGGTAGCTATTACAATAGCGATACCTGTCACGAAGTGAATCGCAACTGCAGACGAGTGAGGGTGAATAAATAATTTGCTGTTAAGCCAGTGTCCACAGAGCATAGATCTAGCACTTCTGGCTCTTACATTAGCATGACAAGGCGGGACTGTACTTTCCCTAGCACGTGTGGTATATTACGTTTTCAAGTACAGTCTCCAGGAGTTGAATTGTGTTACTGTCTTTTCAGCCCAAATGCCAACTGATTTGTGCATAAGGGCTTGATACATTCATGTGTGTAGTCAAGACTGAGACTGTGCACTAGGCAAAAGAGCCAAAAAAAGCCAAAATAAACGCCTCAAAAGGCCAAAATAAGAAAGCAAATCTTGAACTAGTAGGCTCGTTGGTCTAGGCGTATGATTTTCGCTTTGGGTGCGAGAGGTCCCGGGTTCAAATCCCGGACGATCCCTTTATATGTTATTTGACTAAAACTATGTACAGTGCTCTACTTTACTGCATTGTTGTGACATCTGCATCTAAGACATGTCAACATTAAAATAGACCATTTCTGAATGGCAAAGCAACTTTTTGGACTACAGCTTTGGTTATTGTTTAGAAGCAAGAGATCCCTGGCCCTTTTTTGGGTTAAATTACCAGCCAAGCCTACATTGACAACAAAAATGTGGATGCTCTGGTAGCTATTACACTAGCGATACCTTTCACTAAGTGAATCGCAACTGCAGACGAGTGAGGGTGAATAAATAATTTGCTGTTAAGCCAGTGTCCACAGAGCATAGATCTAGCACATCTGGCTCTTACATTAGCATGACAAGCCGGGACTGTATTTTCCCTAGCACGTGTGGTATATTACGTTTTCAAGTACAGTCTCCAGGAGTTGAATTGTGTTACTGTCTTTTCAGCCCAAATGCCAACTGATTTGTGCATAAGGGCTTGATACATTCATGTGTGTAGTCAAGACTGAGACTGTGCACTAGGCAAAAGAGCCAAAAAAAGCCAAAATAAACGCCTCAAAAGGCCAAAATAAGAAAGCAAATCTTGAACTAGTAGGCTCGTTGGTCTAGGCGTATGATTCTTGCTTTGGGTGCGAGAGGTCCCGGGTTCAAATCCCGGACGAGCCCTTTATATGTTATTTGACTAAAACTATGTACAGTGCTCTACTTTACTGCATTGTTGTGACATCTGCATCTAAGACATGTCAACATTAAAATAGACCATTTCTGAATGGCAAAGCAACTTTTTGGACTACAGCTTCGGTTATTGTTTAGAAGCAAGAGATCCCTGGCCCTTTTTTGGGTTAAATTGCCAGCCAAGCCTACATTGACAACAAAAATGTGGATGCTCTGGTAGCTATTACAATAGCGATACCTGTCACGAAGTGAATCGCAACTGCAGACGAGTGAGGGTGAATAAATAATTTGCTGTTAAGCCAGTGTCCACAGAGCATAGATCTAGCACATCTGGCTCTTACATTAGCATGACAAGCCGGGACTGTATTTTCCCTAGCACGTGTGGTACATTACGTTTTCAAGTACAGTCTTCAGGAGTTGAATTGTGTTACTGTCTTTTCAGCCCAAATGCCAACTGATTTGTGCATAAAAGCGTGATACATAGATGTGTGTAGTCAAGACTGAGAATGTGCACTAGGCAAAAGAGCCAAAAAAGCCTAAATAAACGCCTCAAAAGGCCAAAATAAGAAATCAAATCTTGAAATAGAAGGCTCGTTGGTCTAATCGTATGATTCTCGCTTCGGGTGTGAGAGGTCCCGGGTTCAAATCCTGGACGAGCCCTTTTTATGTTATTTGACTAAAATTATGTACAGTGCTCTTCTTTACTGCATTGTTGTGACATCTGCTTCTAAGACATGTCAACGTTTAAACAGACCGTTTCTGAATGGCAAAGCAGCTTGTTGGACTACATCTTCGGTTATTCTGTTATTGTTTAGAAGCGAGAGATCCCTGGTCCTTTTTTGGGTTAAATTGCCAGCCAAGCCTACATTGACAACAAAAATGTGGATGCTCTGGTAGCTATTACAATAGCGATACCTGTCACGAAGTGAATCGCAACTGCAGACGAGTGAGGGTGAATAAATAATTTGCTGTTAAGCCAGTGTCCACAGAGCATAGATCTAGCACATCTGGCTCTTACATTAGCATGACAAGGCGGGACTGTACTTTCCCTAGCACGTGTGGTATATTACGTTTTCAAGTACAGTCTCCAGGAGTTGAATTGTGTTACTGTCTTTTCAGCCCAAATGCCAACTGATTTGTGCATAAGGGCTTGATACATTCATGTGTGTAGTCAAGACTGAGACTGTGCACTAGGCAAAAGAGCCAAAAAAAGCCAAAATAAACGCCTCAAAAGGCCAAAATAAGAAAGCAAATCTTGAACTAGTAGGCTCGTTGGTCTAGGCGTATGATTTTCGCTTTGGGTGCGAGAGGTCCCGGGTTCAAATCCCGGACGATCCCTTTATATGTTATTTGACTAAAACTATGTACAGTGCTCTACTTTACTGCATTGTTGTGACATCTGCATCTAAGACATGTCAACATTAAAATAGACCATTTCTGAATGGCAAAGCAACTTTTTGGACTACAGCTTCGGTTATTGTTTAGAAGCAAGAGATCCCTGGCCCTTTTTTGGGTTAAATTGCCAGCCAAGCCTACATTGACAACAAAAATGTGGATGCTCTGGTAGCTATTACACTAGCGATACCTTTCACTAAGTGAATCGCAACTGCAGACGAGTGAGGGTGAATAAATAATTTGCTGTTAAGCCAGTGTCCACAGAGCATAGATCTAGCACATCTGGCTCTTACATTAGCATGACAAGCCGGGACTGTATTTTCCCTAGCACGTGTGGTATATTACGTTTTCAAGTACAGTCTCCAGGAGTTGAATTGTGTTACTGTCTTTTCAGCCCAAATGCCAACTGATTTGTGCATAAGGGCTTGATACATTCATGTGTGTAGTCAAGACTGAGACTGTGCACTAGGCAAAAGAGCCAAAAAAAGCCAAAATAAACGCCTCAAAAGGCCAAAATAAGAAAGCAAATCTTGAACTAGTAGGCTCGTTGGTCTAGGCGTATGATTCTTGCTTTGGGTGCGAGAGGTCCCGGGTTCAAATCCCGGACGAGCCCTTTATATGTTATTTGACTAAAACTATGTACAGTGCTCTACTTTACTGCATTGTTGTGACATCTGCATCTAAGACATGTCAACATTAAAATAGACCATTTCTGAATGGCAAAGCAACTTTTTGGACTACAGCTTAGGTTATTGTTTAGAAGCAAGAGATCCCTGGCCCTTTTTTGGGTTAAATTGCCAGCCAAGCCTACATTGACAACAAAAATGTGGATGCTCTGGTAGCTATTACAATAGCGATACCTGTCACGAAGTGAATCGCAACTGCAGACGAGTGAGGGTGAATAAATAATTTGCTGTTAAGCCAGTGTCCACAGAGCATAGATCTAGCACATCTGGCTCTTACATTAGCATGACAAGCCGGGACTGTATTTTCCCTAGCACGTGTGGTACATTACGTTTTCAAGTACAGTCTTCAGGAGTTGAATTGTGTTACTGTCTTTTCAGCCCAAATGCCAACTGATTTGTGCATAAAAGCGTGATACATAGATGTGTGTAGTCAAGACTGAGAATGTGCACTAGGCAAAAGAGCCAAAAAAGCCTAAATAAACGCCTCAAAAGGCCAAAATAAGAAATCAAATCTTGAAATAGAAGGCTCGTTGGTCTAATCGTATGATTCTCGCTTCGGGTGTGAGAGGTCCCGGGTTCAAATCCTAGACGAGCCCTTTTTATGTTATTTGACTAAAATTATGTACAGTGCTCTTCTTTACTGCATTGTTGTGACATCTGCTTCTAAGACATGTCAACGTTTAAACAGACCGTTTCTGAATGGCAAAGCAGCTTGTTGGACTACATCTTCGGTTATTCTGTTATTGTTTAGAAGCGAGAGATCCCTGGTCCTTTTTTGGGTTAAATTGCCAGCCAAGCCTACATTGACAACAAAAATGTGGATGCTCTGGTAGCTATTACAATAGCGATACCTGTCACGAAGTGAATCGCAACTGCAGACGAGTGAGGGTGAATAAATAATTTGCTGTTAAGCCAGTGTCCACAGAGCATAGATCTAGCACATCTGGCTCTTACATTAGCATGACAAGGCGGGACTGTACTTTCCCTAGCACGTGTGGTATATTACGTTTTCAAGTACAGTCTCCAGGAGTTGAATTGTGTTACTGTCTTTTCAGCCCAAATGCCAACTGATTTGTGCATAAGGGCTTGATACATTCATGTGTGTAGTCAAGACTGAGACTGTGCACTAGGCAAAAGAGCCAAAAAAAGCCAAAATAAACGCCTCAAAAGGCCAAAATAAGAAAGCAAATCTTGAACTAGTAGGCTCGTTGGTCTAGGCGTATGATTTTCGCTTTGGGTGCGAGAGGTCCCGGGTTCAAATCCCGGACGATCCCTTTATATGTTATTTGACTAAAACTATGTACAGTGCTCTACTTTACTGCATTGTTGTGACATCTGCATCTAAGACATGTCAACATTAAAATAGACCATTTCTGAATGGCAAAGCAACTTTTTGGACTACAGCTTCGGTTATTGTTTAGAAGCAAGAGATCCCTGGCCCTTTTTTGGGTTAAATTGCCAGCCAAGCCTACATTGACAACAAAAATGTGGATGCTCTGGTAGCTATTACACTAGCGATACCTTTCACTAAGTGAATCGCAACTGCAGACGAGTGAGGGTGAATAAATAATTTGCTGTTAAGCCAGTGTCCACAGAGCATAGATCTAGCACATCTGGCTCTTACATTAGCATGACAAGCCGGGACTGTATTTTCCCTAGCACGTGTGGTATATTACGTTTTCAAGTACAGTCTCCAGGAGTTGAATTGTGTTACTGTCTTTTCAGCCCAAATGCCAACTGATTTGTGCATAAGGGCTTGATACATTCATGTGTGTAGTCAAGACTGAGACTGTGCACTAGGCAAAAGAGCCAAAAAAAGCCAAAATAAACGCCTCAAAAGGCCAAAATAAGAAAGCAAATCTTGAACTAGTAGGCTCGTTGGTCTAGGCGTATGATTCTTGCTTTGGGTGCGAGAGGTCCCGGGTTCAAATCCCGGACGAGCCCTTTATATGTTATTTGACTAAAACTATGTACAGTGCTCTACTTTACTGCATTGTTGTGACATCTGCATCTAAGACATGTCAACATTAAAATAGACCATTTCTGAATGGCAAAGCAACTTTTTGGACTACAGCTTCGGTTATTGTTTAGAAGCAAGAGATCCCTGGCCCTTTTTTGGGTTAAATTGCCAGCCAAGCCTACATTGACAACAAAAATGTGGATGCTCTGGTAGCTATTACAATAGCGATACCTGTCACGAAGTGAATCGCAACTGCAGACGAGTGAGGGTGAATAAATAATTTGCTGTTAAGCCAGTGTCCACAGAGCATAGATCTAGCACATCTGGCTCTTACATTAGCATGACAAGCCGGGACTGTATTTTCCCTAGCACGTGTGGTACATTACGTTTTCAAGTACAGTCTTCAGGAGTTGAATTGTGTTACTGTCTTTTCAGCCCAAATGCCAACTGATTTGTGCATAAAAGCGTGATACATAGATGTGTGTAGTCAAGACTGAGAATGTGCACTAGGCAAAAGAGCCAAAAAAGCCTAAATAAACGCCTCAAAAGGCCAAAATAAGAAATCAAATCTTGAAATAGAAGGCTCGTTGGTCTAATCGTATGATTCTCGCTTCGGGTGTGAGAGGTCCCGGGTTCAAATCCTGGACGAGCCCTTTTTATGTTATTTGACTAAAATTATGTACAGTGCTCTTCTTTACTGCATTGTTGTGACATCTGCTTCTAAGACATGTCAACGTTTAAACAGACCGTTTCTGAATGGCAAAGCAGCTTGTTGGACTACATCTTCGGTTATTCTGTTATTGTTTAGAAGCGAGAGATCCCTGGTCCTTTTTTGGGTTAAATTGCCAGCCAAGCCTACATTGACAACAAAAATGTGGATGCTCTGGTAGCTATTACAATAGCGATACCTGTCACGAAGTGAATCGCAACTGCAGACGAGTGAGGGTGAATAAATAATTTGCTGTTAAGCCAGTGTCCACAGAGCATAGATCTAGCACATCTGGCTCTTACATTAGCATGACAAGGCGGGACTGTACTTTCCCTAGCACGTGTGGTATATTACGTTTTCAAGTACAGTCTCCAGGAGTTGAATTGTGTTACTGTCTTTTCAGCCCAAATGCCAACTGATTTGTGCATAAGGGCTTGATACATTCATGTGTGTAGTCAAGACTGAGACTGTGCACTAGGCAAAAGAGCCAAAAAAAGCCAAAATAAACGCCTCAAAAGGCCAAAATAAGAAAGCAAATCTTGAACTAGTAGGCTCGTTGGTCTAGGCGTATGATTCTTGCTTTGGGTGCGAGAGGTCCCGGGTTCAAATCCCGGACGAGCCCTTTATATGTTATTTGACTAAAACTATGTACAGTGCTCTACTTTACTGCATTGTTGTGACATCTGCATCTAAGACATGTCAACATTAAAATAGACCATTTCTGAATGGCAAAGCAACTTTTTGGACTACAGCTTCGGTTATTGTTTAGAAGCAAGAGATCCCTGGCCCTTTTTTGGGTTAAATTGCCAGCCAAGCCTACATTGACAACAAAAATGTGGATGCTCTGGTAGCTATTACACTAGCGATACCTTTCACTAAGTGAATCGCAACTGCAGACGAGTGAGGGTGAATAAATAATTTGCTGTTAAGCCAGTGTCCACAGAGCATAGATCTAGCACATCTGGCTCTTACATTAGCATGACAAGCCGGGACTGTATTTTCCCTAGCACGTGTGGTATATTACGTTTTCAAGTACAGTCTCCAGGAGTTGAATTGTGTTACTGTCTTTTCAGCCCAAATGCCAACTGATTTGTGCATAAGGGCTTGATACATTCATGTGTGTAGTCAAGACTGAGACTGTGCACTAGGCAAAAGAGCCAAAAAAAGCCAAAATAAACGCCTCAAAAGGCCAAAATAAGAAAGCAAATCTTGAACTAGTAGGCTCGTTGGTCTAGGCGTATGATTCTTGCTTTGGGTGCGAGAGGTCCCGGGTTCAAATCCCGGACGAGCCCTTTATATGTTATTTGACTAAAACTATGTACAGTGCTCTACTTTACTGCATTGTTGTGACATCTGCATCTAAGACATGTCAACATTAAAATAGACCATTTCTGAATGGCAAAGCAACTTTTTGGACTACAGCTTCGGTTATTGTTTAGAAGCAAGAGTTCCCTGGCCCTTTTTTGGGTTAAATTGCCAGCCAAGCCTACATTGACAACAAAAATGTGGATGCTCTGGTAGCTATTACACTAGCGATACCTTTCACTAAGTGAATCGCAACTGCAGACGAGTGAGGGTGAATAAATAATTTGCTGTTAAGCCAGTGTCCACAGAGCATAGATCTAGCACATCTGGCTCTTACATTAGCATGACAAGCCGGGACTGTATTTTCCCTAGCACGTGTGGTACATTACGTTTTCAAGTACAGTCTTCAGGAGTTGAATTGTGTTACTGTCTTTTCAGCCCAAATGCCAACTGATTTGTGCATAAAAGCGTGATACATAGATGTGTGTAGTCAAGACTGAGAATGTGCACTAGGCAAAAGAGCCAAAAAAGCCTAAATAAACGCCTCAAAAGGCCAAAATAAGAAATCAAATCTTGAACTAATAGGCTCGTTGGTCTATTCTCGCTTCGGGTGTGAGAGGTCCCGGGTTCAAATCCCGGACGAGCCCTTTATATGTTATTTGACTAAAATTATGTACAGTGCTCTTCTTTACTGCATTGTTGTGACATCTGCTTCTAAGACATGTCAACGTTTAAATAGACCGTTTCTGAATGGCAAAGCAGCTTGTTGGACTACATCTTCGGTTATTCTGTTATTGTTTAGAAGCGAGAGATCCCTGGCCCTTTTTTGGGTTAAATTGCCAGCCAAGCCTACATTGACAACAAAAATGTGGATGCTCTGGTAGCTATTACAATAGCGATACCTGTCACGAAGTGAATCGCAACTGCAGACGAGTGAGGGTGAATAAATAATTTGCTGTTAAGCCAGTGTCCACAGAGCATAGATCTAGCACATCTGGCTCTTACATTAGCATGACAAGGCGGGACTGTACTTTCCCTAGCACGTGTGGTATATTACGTTTTCAAGTACAGTCTCCAGGAGTTGAATTGTGTTACTGTCTTTTCAGCCCAAATGCCAACTGATTTGTGCATAAGGGCTTGATACATTCATGTGTGTAGTCAAGACTGAGACTGTGCACTAGGCAAAAGAGCCAAAAAAGCCAAAATAAACGCCTCAAAAGGCCAAAATAAGAAATCAAATCTTGAACTAGTAGGCTCGTTGGTCTAGGCGTATGATTCTCGCTTTGGGTGCGAGAGGTCCCGGGTTCAAATCCCGGACGAGCCCTTTATATGTTATTTGACTAAAACTATGTACAGTGCTCTACTTTACTGCATTGTTGTGACATCTGCATCTAAGACATGTCAACATTAAAATAGACCATTTCTGAATGGCAAAGCAACTTTTTGGACTACAGCTTCGGTTATTGTTTAGAAGCAAGAGATCCCTGGCCCTTTTTTGGGTTAAATTGCCAGCCAAGCCTACATTGACAACAAAAATGTGGATGCTCTGGTAGCTATTACACTAGCGATACCTTTCACTAAGTGAATCGCAACTGCAGACGAGTGAGGGTGAATAAATAATTTGCTGTTAAGCCAGTGTCCACAGAGCATAGATCTAGCACATCTGGCTCTTACATTAGCATGACAAGCCGGGACTGTATTTTCCCTAGCACGTGTGGTATATTACGTTTTCAAGTACAGTCTCCAGGAGTTGAATTGTGTTACTGTCTTTTCAGCCCAAATGCCAACTGATTTGTGCATAAGGGCTTGATACATTCATGTGTGTAGTCAAGACTGAGACTGTGCACTAGGCAAAAGAGCCAAAAAAGCCAAAATAAACGCCTCAAAAGGCCAAAATAAGAAATCAAATCTTGAACTAGTAGGCTCGTTGGTCTAGGCGTATGATTCTTGCTTTGGGTGCGAGAGGTCCCGGGTTCAAATCCCGGACGAGCCCTTTATATGTTATTTGACTAAAACTATGTACAGTGCTCTACTTTACTGCATTGTTGTGACATCTGCATCTAAGACATGTCAACATTAAAATAGACCATTTCTGAATGGCAAAGCAACTTTTTGGACTACAGCTTCGGTTATTGTTTAGAAGCAAGGGATCCCTGGCCCTTTTTTGGGTTAAATTGCCAGCCAAGCCTACATTGACAACAAAAATGTGGATGCTCTGGTAGCTATTACAATAGCGATACCTGTCACGAAGTGAATCGCAACTGCAGACGAGTGAGGGTGAATAAATAATTTGCTGTTAAGCCAGTGTCCACAGAGCATAGATCTAGCACATCTGGCTCTTACATTAGCATGACAAGCCGGGACTGTATTTTCCCTAGCACGTGTGGTACATTACGTTTTCAAGTACAGTCTTCAGGAGTTGAATTGTGTTACTGTCTTTTCAGCCCAAATGCCAACTGATTTGTGCATAAAAGCGTGATACATAGATGTGTGTAGTCAAGACTGAGAATGTGCACTAGGCAAAAGAGCCAAAAAAGCCAAAATAAACGCCTCAAAAGGCCAAAATAAGAAATCAAATCTTGAAATAGAAGGCTCGTTGGTCTAATCGTATGATTCTCGCTTCGGGTGTGAGAGGTCCCGGGTTCAAATCCTGGACGAGCCCTTTTTATGTTATTTGACTAAAATTATGTACAGTGCTCTTCTTTACTGCATTGTTGTGACATCTGCTTCTAAGACATGTCAACGTTTAAACAGACCGTTTCTGAATGGCAAAGCAGCTTGTTGGACTACATCTTCGGTTATTCTGTTATTGTTTAGAAGCGAGAGATCCCTGGTCCTTTTTTGGGTTAAATTGCCAGCCAAGCCTACATTGACAACAAAAATGTGGATGCTCTGGTAGCTATTACAATAGCGATACCTGTCACGAAGTGAATCGCAACTGCAGACGAGTGAGGGTGAATAAATAATTTGCTGTTAAGCCAGTGTCCACAGAGCATAGATCTAGCACATCTGGCTCTTACATTAGCATGACAAGGCGGGACTGTACTTTCCCTAGCACGTGTGGTATATTACGTTTTCAAGTACAGTCTCCAGGAGTTGAATTGTGTTACTGTCTTTTCAGCCCAAATGCCAACTGATTTGTGCATAAGGGCTTGATACATTCATGTGTGTAGTCAAGACTGAGACTGTGCACTAGGCAAAAGAGCCAAAAAAAGCCAAAATAAACGCCTCAAAAGGCCAAAATAAGAAAGCAAATCTTGAACTAGTAGGCTCGTTGGTCTAGGCGTATGATTTTCGCTTTGGGTGCGAGAGGTCCCGGGTTCAAATCCCGGACGATCCCTTTATATGTTATTTGACTAAAACTATGTACAGTGCTCTACTTTACTGCATTGTTGTGACATCTGCATCTAAGACATGTCAACATTAAAATAGACCATTTCTGAATGGCAAAGCAACTTTTTGGACTACAGCTTCGGTTATTGTTTAGAAGCAAGAGATCCCTGGCCCTTTTTTGGGTTAAATTACCAGCCAAGCCTACATTGACAACAAAAATGTGGATGCTCTGGTAGCTATTACACTAGCGATACCTTTCACTAAGTGAATCGCAACTGCAGACGAGTGAGGGTGAATAAATAATTTGCTGTTAAGCCAGTGTCCACAGAGCATAGATCTAGCACATCTGGCTCTTACATTAGCATGACAAGCCGGGACTGTATTTTCCCTAGCACGTGTGGTATATTACGTTTTCAAGTACAGTCTCCAGGAGTTGAATTGTGTTACTGTCTTTTCAGCCCAAATGCCAACTGATTTGTGCATAAGGGCTTGATACATTCATGTGTGTAGTCAAGACTGAGACTGTGCACTAGGCAAAAGAGCCAAAAAAAGCCAAAATAAACGCCTCAAAAGGCCAAAATAAGAAAGCAAATCTTGAACTAGTAGGCTCGTTGGTCTAGGCGTATGATTCTTGCTTTGGGTGCAAGAGGTCCCGGGTTCAAATCCCGGACGAGCCCTTTATATGTTATTTGACTAAAACTATGTACAGTGCTCTACTTTACTGCATTGTTGTGACATCTGCATCTAAGACATGTCAACATTAAAATAGACCATTTCTGAATGGCAAAGCAACTTTTTGGACTACAGCTTCGGTTATTGTTTAGAAGCAAGAGATCCCTGGCCCTTTTTTGGGTTAAATTGCCAGCCAAGCCTACATTGACAACAAAAATGTGGATGCTCTGGTAGCTATTACACTAGCGATACCTTTCACTAAGTGAATCGCAACTGCAGACGAGTGAGGGTGAATAAATAATTTGCTGTTAAGCCAGTGTCCACAGAGCATAGATCTAGCACATCTGGCTCTTACATTAGCATGACAAGCCGGGACTGTATTTTCCCTAGCACGTGTGGTACATTACGTTTTCAAGTACAGTCTTCAGGAGTTGAATTGTGTTACTGTCTTTTCAGCCCAAATGCCAACTGATTTGTGCATAAAAGCGTGATACATAGATGTGTGTAGTCAAGACTGAGAATGTGCACTAGGCAAAAGAGCCAAAAAAGCCTAAATAAACGCCTCAAAAGGCCAAAATAAGAAATCAAATCTTGAAATAGAAGGCTCGTTGGTCTAGTCGTATGATTCTCGCTTCGGGTGTGAGAGGTCCCGGGTTCAAATCCTGGACGAGCCCTTTTTATGTTATTTGACTAAAATTATGTACAGTGCTCTTCTTTACTGCATTGTTGTGACATCTGCTTCTAAGACATGTCAACGTTTAAACAGACCATTTCTGAATGGCAAAGCAGCTTGTTGGACTACATCTTCGGTTATTCTGTTATTGTTTAGAAGCGAGAGATCCCTGGCCCTTTTTTGGGTTAAATTGCCAGCCAAGCCTACATTGACAACAAAAATGTGGATGCTCTGGTAGCTATTACAATAGCGATACCTGTCACGAAGTGAATCGCAACTGCAGACGAGTGAGGGTGAATAAATAATTTGCTGTTAAGCCAGTGTCCACAGAGCATAGATCTAGCACATCTGGCTCTTACATTAGCATGACAAGCCGGGACTGTACTTTCCCTAGCACGTGTGGTATATTACGTTTTCAAGTACAGTCTCCAGGAGTTGAATTGTGTTACTGTCTTTTCAGCCCAAATGCCAACTGATTTGTGCATAAGGGCTTGATACATTCATGTGTGTAGTCAAGACTGAGACTGTGCACTAGGCAAAAGAGCCAAAAAAAGCCAAAATAAACGCCTCAAAAGGCCAAAATAAGAAAGCAAATCTTGAACTAGTAGGCTCGTTGGTCTAGGCGTATGATTCTTGCTTTGGGTGCGAGAGGTCCCGGGTTCAAATCCCGGACGAGCCCTTTATATGTTATTTGACTAAAACTATGTACAGTGCTCTACTTTACTGCATTGTTGTGACATCTGCATCTAAGACATGTCAACATTAAAATAGACCATTTCTGAATGGCAAAGCAACTTTTTGGACTACAGCTTCGGTTATTGTTTAGAAGCAAGAGATCCCTGGCCCTTTTTTGGGTTAAATTACCAGCCAAGCCTACATTGACAACAAAAATGTGGATGCTCTGGTAGCTATTACACTAGCGATACCTTTCACTAAGTGAATCGCAACTGCAGACGAGTGAGGGTGAATAAATAATTTGCTGTTAAGCCAGTGTCCACAGAGCATAGATCTAGCACATCTGGCTCTTACATTAGCATGACAAGCCGGGACTGTATTTTCCCTAGCACGTGTGGTATATTACGTTTTCAAGTACAGTCTCCAGGAGTTGAATTGTGTTACTGTCTTTTCAGCCCAAATGCCAACTGATTTGTGCATAAGGGCTTGATACATTCATGTGTGTAGTCAAGACTGAGACTGTGCACTAGGCAAAAGAGCCAAAAAAAGCCAAAATAAACGCCTCAAAAGGCCAAAATAAGAAAGCAAATCTTGAACTAGTAGGCTCGTTGGTCTAGGCGTATGATTCTTGCTTTGGGTGCGAGAGGTCCCGGGTTCAAATCCCGGACGAGCCCTTTATATGTTATTTGACTAAAACTATGTACAGTGCTCTACTTTACTGCATTGTTGTGACATCTGCATCTAAGACATGTCAACATTAAAATAGACCATTTCTGAATGGCAAAGCAACTTTTTGGACTACAGCTTCGGTTATTGTTTAGAAGCAAGAGTTCCCTGGCCCTTTTTTGGGTTAAATTGCCAGCCAAGCCTACATTGACAACAAAAATGTGGATGCTCTGGTAGCTATTACACTAGCGATACCTTTCACTAAGTGAATCGCAACTGCAGACGAGTGAGGGTGAATAAATAATTTGCTGTTAAGCCAGTGTCCACAGAGCATAGATCTAGCACATCTGGCTCTTACATTAGCATGACAAGCCGGGACTGTATTTTCCCTAGCACGTGTGGTACATTACGTTTTCAAGTACAGTCTTCAGGAGTTGAATTGTGTTACTGTCTTTTCAGCCCAAATGCCAACTGATTTGTGCATAAAAGCGTGATACATAGATGTGTGTAGTCAAGACTGAGAATGTGCACTAGGCAAAAGAGCCAAAAAAGCCTAAATAAACGCCTCAAAAGGCCAAAATAAGAAATCAAATCTTGAACTAATAGGCTCGTTGGTCTAGTCGTATGATTCTAGCTTCGGGTGTGAGAGGTCCCGGGTTCAAATCCCGGACGAGCCCTTTATATGTTATTTGACTAAAATTATGTACAGTGCTCTTCTTTACTGCATTGTTGTGACATCTGCTTCTAAGACATGTCAACGTTTAAACAGACCGTTTCTGAATGGCAAAGCAGCTTGTTGGACTACATCTTCGGTTATTCTGTTATTGTTTAGAAGCGAGAGATCCCTGGCCCTTTTTTGGGTTAAATTGCCAGCCAAGCCTACATTGACAACAAAAATGTGGATGCTCTGGTAGCTATTACAATAGCGATACCTGTCACGAAGTGAATCGCAACTGCAGACGAGTGAGGGTGAATAAATAATTTGCTGTTAAGCCAGTGTCCACAGAGCATAGATCTAGCACATCTGGCTCTTACATTAGCATGACAAGGCGGGACTGTACTTTCCCTAGCACGTGTGGTATATTACGTTTTCAAGTACAGTCTCCAGGAGTTGAATTGTGTTACTGTCTTTTCAGCCCAAATGCCAACTGATTTGTGCATAAGGGCTTGATACATTCATGTGTGTAGTCAAGACTGAGACTGTGCACTAGGCAAAAGAGCCAAAAAAGCCAAAATAAACGCCTCAAAAGGCCAAAATAAGAAATCAAATCTTGAACTAGTAGGCTCGTTGGTCTAGGCGTATGATTCTCGCTTTGGGTGCGAGAGGTCCCGGGTTCAAATCCCGGACGAGCCCTTTATATGTTATTTGACTAAAACTATGTACAGTGCTCTACTTTACTGCATTGTTGTGACATCTGCATCTAAGACATGTCAACATTAAAATAGACCATTTCTGAATGGCAAAGCAACTTTTTGGACTACAGCTTCGGTTATTGTTTAGAAGCAAGAGATCCCTGGCCCTTTTTTGGGTTAAATTGCCAGCCAAGCCTACATTGACAACAAAAATGTGGATGCTCTGGTAGCTATTACACTAGCGATACCTTTCACTAAGTGAATCGCAACTGCAGACGAGTGAGGGTGAATAAATAATTTGCTGTTAAGCCAGTGTCCACAGAGCATAGATCTAGCACATCTGGCTCTTACATTAGCATGACAAGCCGGGACTGTATTTTCCCTAGCACGTGTGGTATATTACGTTTTCAAGTACAGTCTCCAGGAGTTGAATTGTGTTACTGTCTTTTCAGCCCAAATGCCAACTGATTTGTGCATAAGGGCTTGATACATTCATGTGTGTAGTCAAGACTGAGACTGTGCACTAGGCAAAAGAGCCAAAAAAAGCCAAAATAAACGCCTCAAAAGGCCAAAATAAGAAAGCAAATCTTGAACTAGTAGGCTCGTTGGTCTAGGCGTATGATTCTTGCTTTGGGTGCGAGAGGTCCCGGGTTCAAATCCCGGACGAGCCCTTTATATGTTATTTGACTAAAACTATGTACAGTGCTCTACTTTACTGCATTGTTGTGACATCTGCATCTAAGACATGTCAACATTAAAATAGACCATTTCTGAATGGCAAAGCAACTTTTTGGACTACAGCTTCGGTTATTGTTTAGAAGCAAGAGATCCCTGGCCCTTTTTTGGGTTAAATTGCCAGCCAAGCCTACATTGACAACAAAAATGTGGATGCTCTGGTAGCTATTACAATAGCGATACCTGTCACGAAGTGAATCGCAACTGCAGACGAGTGAGGGTGAATAAATAATTTGCTGTTAAGCCAGTGTCCACAGAGCATAGATCTAGCACATCTGGCTCTTACATTAGCATGACAAGCCGGGACTGTATTTTCCCTAGCACGTGTGGTACATTACGTTTTCAAGTACAGTCTTCAGGAGTTGAATTGTGTTACTGTCTTTTCAGCCCAAATGCCAACTGATTTGTGCATAAAAGCGTGATACATAGATGTGTGTAGTCAAGACTGAGAATGTGCACTAGGCAAAAGAGCCAAAAAAGCCTAAATAAACGCCTCAAAAGGCCAAAATAAGAAATCAAATCTTGAAATAGAAGGCTCGTTGGTCTAATCGTATGATTCTCGCTTCGGGTGTGAGAGGTCCCGGGTTCAAATCCTGGACGAGCCCTTTTTATGTTATTTGACTAAAATTATGTACAGTGCTCTTCTTTACTGCATTGTTGTGACATCTGCTTCTAAGACATGTCAACGTTTAAACAGACCGTTTCTGAATGGCAAAGCAGCTTGTTGGACTACATCTTCGGTTATTCTGTTATTGTTTAGAAGCGAGAGATCCCTGGTCCTTTTTTGGGTTAAATTGCCAGCCAAGCCTACATTGACAACAAAAATGTGGATGCTCTGGTAGCTATTACAATAGCGATACCTGTCACGAAGTGAATCGCAACTGCAGACGAGTGAGGGTGAATAAATAATTTGCTGTTAAGCCAGTGTCCACAGAGCATAGATCTAGCACATCTGGCTCTTACATTAGCATGACAAGGCGGGACTGTACTTTCCCTAGCACGTGTGGTATATTACGTTTTCAAGTACAGTCTCCAGGAGTTGAATTGTGTTACTGTCTTTTCAGCCCAAATGCCAACTGATTTGTGCATAAGGGCTTGATACATTCATGTGTGTAGTCAAGACTGAGACTGTGCACTAGGCAAAAGAGCCAAAAAAAGCCAAAATAAACGCCTCAAAAGGCCAAAATAAGAAAGCAAATCTTGAACTAGTAGGCTCGTTGGTCTAGGCGTATGATTCTTGCTTTGGGTGCGAGAGGTCCCGGGTTCAAATCCCGGACGAGCCCTTTATATGTTATTTGACTAAAACTATGTACAGTGCTCTACTTTACTGCATTGTTGTGACATCTGCATCTAAGACATGTCAACATTAAAATAGACCATTTCTGAATGGCAAAGCAACTTTTTGGACTACAGCTTCGGTTATTGTTTAGAAGCAAGAGATCCCTGGCCCTTTTTTGGGTTAAATTGCCAGCCAAGCCTACATTGACAACAAAAATGTGGATGCTCTGGTAGCTATTACAATAGCGATACCTGTCACGAAGTGAATCGCAACTGCAGACGAGTGAGGGTGAATAAATAATTTGCTGTTAAGCCAGTGTCCACAGAGCATAGATCTAGCACATCTGGCTCTTACATTAGCATGACAAGCCGGGACTGTATTTTCCCTAGCACGTGTGGTACATTACGTTTTCAAGTACAGTCTTCAGGAGTTGAATTGTGTTACTGTCTTTTCAGCCCAAATGCCAACTGATTTGTGCATAAAAGCGTGATACATAGATGTGTGTAGTCAAGACTGAGAATGTGCACTAGGCAAAAGAGCCAAAAAAGCCTAAATAAACGCCTCAAAAGGCCAAAATAAGAAATCAAATCTTGAAATAGAAGGCTCGTTGGTCTAATCGTATGATTCTCGCTTCGGGTGTGAGAGGTCCCGGGTTCAAATCCTGGACGAGCCCTTTTTATGTTATTTGACTAAAATTATGTACAGTGCTCTTCTTTACTGCATTGTTGTGACATCTGCTTCTAAGACATGTCAACGTTTAAACAGACCGTTTCTGAATGGCAAAGCAGCTTGTTGGACTACATCTTCGGTTATTCTGTTATTGTTTAGAAGCGAGAGATCCCTGGTCCTTTTTTGGGTTAAATTGCCAGCCAAGCCTACATTGACAACAAAAATGTGGATGCTCTGGTAGCTATTACAATAGCGATACCTGTCACGAAGTGAATCGCAACTGCAGACGAGTGAGGGTGAATAAATAATTTGCTGTTAAGCCAGTGTCCACAGAGCATAGATCTAGCACATCTGGCTCTTACATTAGCATGACAAGGCGGGACTGTACTTTCCCTAGCACGTGTGGTATATTACGTTTTCAAGTACAGTCTCCAGGAGTTGAATTGTGTTACTGTCTTTTCAGCCCAAATGCCAACTGATTTGTGCATAAGGGCTTGATACATTCATGTGTGTAGTCAAGACTGAGACTGTGCACTAGGCAAAAGAGCCAAAAAAAGCCAAAATAAACGCCTCAAAAGGCCAAAATAAGAAAGCAAATCTTGAACTAGTAGGCTCGTTGGTCTAGGCGTATGATTCTTGCTTTGGGTGCAAGAGGTCCCGGGTTCAAATCCCGGACGAGCCCTTTATATGTTATTTGACTAAAACTATGTACAGTGCTCTACTTTACTGCATTGTTGTGACATCTGCATCTAAGACATGTCAACATTAAAATAGACCATTTCTGAATGGCAAAGCAACTTTTTGGACTACAGCTTCGGTTATTGTTTAGAAGCAAGAGATCCCTGGCCCTTTTTTGGGTTAAATTGCCAGCCAAGCCTACATTGACAACAAAAATGTGGATGCTCTGGTAGCTATTACAATAGCGATACCTGTCACGAAGTGAATCGCAACTGCAGACGAGTGAGGGTGAATAAATAATTTGCTGTTAAGCCAGTGTCCACAGAGCATAGATCTAGCACATCTGGCTCTTACATTAGCATGACAAGCCGGGACTGTATTTTCCCTAGCACGTGTGGTACATTACGTTTTCAAGTACAGTCTTCAGGAGTTGAATTGTGTTACTGTCTTTTCAGCCCAAATGCCAACTGATTTGTGCATAAAAGCGTGATACATAGATGTGTGTAGTCAAGACTGAGAATGTGCACTAGGCAAAAGAGCCAAAAAAGCCTAAATAAACGCCTCAAAAGGCCAAAATAAGAAATCAAATCTTGAAATAGAAGGCTCGTTGGTCTAGTCGTATGATTCTCGCTTCGGGTGTGAGAGGTCCCGGGTTCAAATCCTGGACGAGCCCTTTTTATGTTATTTGACTAAAATTATGTACAGTGCTCTTCTTTACTGCATTGTTGTGACATCTGCTTCTAAGACATGTCAACGTTTAAACAGACCATTTCTGAATGGCAAAGCAGCTTGTTGGACTACATCTTCGGTTATTCTGTTATTGTTTAGAAGCGAGAGATCCCTGGCCCTTTTTTGGGTTAAATTGCCAGCCAAGCCTACATTGACAACAAAAATGTGGATGCTCTGGTAGCTATTACAATAGCGATACCTTTCACTAAGTGAATCGCAACTGCAGACGAGTGAGGGTGAATAAATAATTTGCTGTTAAGCCAGTGTCCACAGAGCATAGATCTAGCACATCTGGCTCTTACATTAGCATGACAAGCCGGGACTGTATTTTCCCTAGCACGTGTGGTATATTACGTTTTCAAGTACAGTCTCCAGGAGTTGAATTGTGTTACTGTCTTTTCAGCCCAAATGCCAACTGATTTGTGCATAAGGGCTTGATACATTCATGTGTGTAGTCAAGACTGAGACTGTGCACTAGGCAAAAGAGCCAAAAAAAGCCAAAATAAACGCCTCAAAAGGCCAAAATAAGAAAGCAAATCTTGAACTAGTAGGCTCGTTGGTCTAGGCGTATGATTCTTGCTTTGGGTGCAAGAGGTCCCGGGTTCAAATCCCGGACGAGCCCTTTATATGTTATTTGACTAAAACTATGTACAGTGCTCTACTTTACTGCATTGTTGTGACATCTGCATCTAAGACATGTCAACATTAAAATAGACCATTTCTGAATGGCAAAGCAACTTTTTGGACTACAGCTTCGGTTATTGTTTAGAAGCAAGAGATCCCTGGCCCTTTTTTGGGTTAAATTGCCAGCCAAGCCTACATTGACAACAAAAATGTGGATGCTCTGGTAGCTATTACAATAGCGATACCTGTCACGAAGTGAATCGCAACTGCAGACGAGTGAGGGTGAATAAATAATTTGCTGTTAAGCCAGTGTCCACAGAGCATAGATCTAGCACATCTGGCTCTTACATTAGCATGACAAGCCGGGACTGTATTTTCCCTAGCACGTGTGGTACATTACGTTTTCAAGTACAGTCTTCAGGAGTTGAATTGTGTTACTGTCTTTTCAGCCCAAATGCCAACTGATTTGTGCATAAAAGCGTGATACATAGATGTGTGTAGTCAAGACTGAGAATGTGCACTAGGCAAAAGAGCCAAAAAAGCCTAAATAAACGCCTCAAAAGGCCAAAATAAGAAATCAAATCTTGAAATAGAAGGCTCGTTGGTCTAGTCGTATGATTCTCGCTTCGGGTGTGAGAGGTCCCGGGTTCAAATCCTGGACGAGCCCTTTTTATGTTATTTGACTAAAATTATGTACAGTGCTCTTCTTTACTGCATTGTTGTGACATCTGCTTCTAAGACATGTCAACGTTTAAACAGACCATTTCTGAATGGCAAAGCAGCTTGTTGGACTACATCTTCGGTTATTCTGTTATTGTTTAGAAGCGAGAGATCCCTGGCCCTTTTTTGGGTTAAATTGCCAGCCAAGCCTACATTGACAACAAAAATGTGGATGCTCTGGTAGCTATTACAATAGCGATACCTGTCACGAAGTGAATCGCAACTGCAGACGAGTGAGGGTGAATAAATAATTTGCTGTTAAGCCAGTGTCCACAGAGCATAGATCTAGCACATCTGGCTCTTACATTAGCATGACAAGCCGGGACTGTACTTTCCCTAGCACGTGTGGTATATTACGTTTTCAAGTACAGTCTCCAGGAGTTGAATTGTGTTACTGTCTTTTCAGCCCAAATGCCAACTGATTTGTGCATAAGGGCTTGATACATTCATGTGTGTAGTCAAGACTGAGACTGTGCACTAGGCAAAAGAGCCAAAAAAAGCCAAAATAAACGCCTCAAAAGGCCAAAATAAGAAAGCAAATCTTGAACTAGTAGGCTCGTTGGTCTAGGCGTATGATTCTTGCTTTGGGTGCGAGAGGTCCCGGGTTCAAATCCCGGACGAGCCCTTTATATGTTATTTGACTAAAACTATGTACAGTGCTCTACTTTACTGCATTGTTGTGACATCTGCATCTAAGACATGTCAACATTAAAATAGACCATTTCTGAATGGCAAAGCAACTTTTTGGACTACAGCTTCGGTTATTGTTTAGAAGCAAGAGATCCCTGGCCCTTTTTTGGGTTAAATTGCCAGCCAAGCCTACATTGACAACAAAAATGTGGATGCTCTGGTAGCTATTACAATAGCGATACCTGTCACGAAGTGAATCGCAACTGCAGACGAGTGAGGGTGAATAAATAATTTGCTGTTAAGCCAGTGTCCACAGAGCATAGATCTAGCACATCTGGCTCTTACATTAGCATGACAAGCCGGGACTGTATTTTCCCTAGCACGTGTGGTACATTACGTTTTCAAGTACAGTCTTCAGGAGTTGAATTGTGTTACTGTCTTTTCAGCCCAAATGCCAACTGATTTGTGCATAAAAGCGTGATACATAGATGTGTGTAGTCAAGACTGAGAATGTGCACTAGGCAAAAGAGCCAAAAAAGCCTAAATAAACGCCTCAAAAGGCCAAAATAAGAAATCAAATCTTGAAATAGAAGGCTCGTTGGTCTAATCGTATGATTCTCGCTTCGGGTGTGAGAGGTCCCGGGTTCAAATCCTGGACGAGCCCTTTTTATGTTATTTGACTAAAATTATGTACAGTGCTCTTCTTTACTGCATTGTTGTGACATCTGCTTCTAAGACATGTCAACGTTTAAACAGACCGTTTCTGAATGGCAAAGCAGCTTGTTGGACTACATCTTCGGTTATTCTGTTATTGTTTAGAAGCGAGAGATCCCTGGTCCTTTTTTGGGTTAAATTGCCAGCCAAGCCTACATTGACAACAAAAATGTGGATGCTCTGGTAGCTATTACAATAGCGATACCTGTCACGAAGTGAATCGCAACTGCAGACGAGTGAGGGTGAATAAATAATTTGCTGTTAAGCCAGTGTCCACAGAGCATAGATCTAGCACTTCTGGCTCTTACATTAGCATGACAAGGCGGGACTGTACTTTCCCTAGCACGTGTGGTATATTACGTTTTCAAGTACAGTCTCCAGGAGTTGAATTGTGTTACTGTCTTTTCAGCCCAAATGCCAACTGATTTGTGCATAAGGGCTTGATACATTCATGTGTGTAGTCAAGACTGAGACTGTGCACTAGGCAAAAGAGCCAAAAAAAGCCAAAATAAACGCCTCAAAAGGCCAAAATAAGAAAGCAAATCTTGAACTAGTAGGCTCGTTGGTCTAGGCGTATGATTTTCGCTTTGGGTGCGAGAGGTCCCGGGTTCAAATCCCGGACGATCCCTTTATATGTTATTTGACTAAAACTATGTACAGTGCTCTACTTTACTGCATTGTTGTGACATCTGCATCTAAGACATGTCAACATTAAAATAGACCATTTCTGAATGGCAAAGCAACTTTTTGGACTACAGCTTTGGTTATTGTTTAGAAGCAAGAGATCCCTGGCCCTTTTTTGGGTTAAATTACCAGCCAAGCCTACATTGACAACAAAAATGTGGATGCTCTGGTAGCTATTACACTAGCGATACCTTTCACTAAGTGAATCGCAACTGCAGACGAGTGAGGGTGAATAAATAATTTGCTGTTAAGCCAGTGTCCACAGAGCATAGATCTAGCACATCTGGCTCTTACATTAGCATGACAAGCCGGGACTGTATTTTCCCTAGCACGTGTGGTATATTACGTTTTCAAGTACAGTCTCCAGGAGTTGAATTGTGTTACTGTCTTTTCAGCCCAAATGCCAACTGATTTGTGCATAAGGGCTTGATACATTCATGTGTGTAGTCAAGACTGAGACTGTGCACTAGGCAAAAGAGCCAAAAAAAGCCAAAATAAACGCCTCAAAAGGCCAAAATAAGAAAGCAAATCTTGAACTAGTAGGCTCGTTGGTCTAGGCGTATGATTCTTGCTTTGGGTGCGAGAGGTCCCGGGTTCAAATCCCGGACGAGCCCTTTATATGTTATTTGACTAAAACTATGTACAGTGCTCTACTTTACTGCATTGTTGTGACATCTGCATCTAAGACATGTCAACATTAAAATAGACCATTTCTGAATGGCAAAGCAACTTTTTGGACTACAGCTTCGGTTATTGTTTAGAAGCAAGAGATCCCTGGCCCTTTTTTGGGTTAAATTGCCAGCCAAGCCTACATTGACAACAAAAATGTGGATGCTCTGGTAGCTATTACAATAGCGATACCTGTCACGAAGTGAATCGCAACTGCAGACGAGTGAGGGTGAATAAATAATTTGCTGTTAAGCCAGTGTCCACAGAGCATAGATCTAGCACATCTGGCTCTTACATTAGCATGACAAGCCGGGACTGTATTTTCCCTAGCACGTGTGGTACATTACGTTTTCAAGTACAGTCTTCAGGAGTTGAATTGTGTTACTGTCTTTTCAGCCCAAATGCCAACTGATTTGTGCATAAAAGCGTGATACATAGATGTGTGTAGTCAAGACTGAGAATGTGCACTAGGCAAAAGAGCCAAAAAAGCCTAAATAAACGCCTCAAAAGGCCAAAATAAGAAATCAAATCTTGAAATAGAAGGCTCGTTGGTCTAATCGTATGATTCTCGCTTCGGGTGTGAGAGGTCCCGGGTTCAAATCCTGGACGAGCCCTTTTTATGTTATTTGACTAAAATTATGTACAGTGCTCTTCTTTACTGCATTGTTGTGACATCTGCTTCTAAGACATGTCAACGTTTAAACAGACCGTTTCTGAATGGCAAAGCAGCTTGTTGGACTACATCTTCGGTTATTCTGTTATTGTTTAGAAGCGAGAGATCCCTGGTCCTTTTTTGGGTTAAATTGCCAGCCAAGCCTACATTGACAACAAAAATGTGGATGCTCTGGTAGCTATTACAATAGCGATACCTGTCACGAAGTGAATCGCAACTGCAGACGAGTGAGGGTGAATAAATAATTTGCTGTTAAGCCAGTGTCCACAGAGCATAGATCTAGCACATCTGGCTCTTACATTAGCATGACAAGGCGGGACTGTACTTTCCCTAGCACGTGTGGTATATTACGTTTTCAAGTACAGTCTCCAGGAGTTGAATTGTGTTACTGTCTTTTCAGCCCAAATGCCAACTGATTTGTGCATAAGGGCTTGATACATTCATGTGTGTAGTCAAGACTGAGACTGTGCACTAGGCAAAAGAGCCAAAAAAAGCCAAAATAAACGCCTCAAAAGGCCAAAATAAGAAAGCAAATCTTGAACTAGTAGGCTCGTTGGTCTAGGCGTATGATTTTCGCTTTGGGTGCGAGAGGTCCCGGGTTCAAATCCCGGACGATCCCTTTATATGTTATTTGACTAAAACTATGTACAGTGCTCTACTTTACTGCATTGTTGTGACATCTGCATCTAAGACATGTCAACATTAAAATAGACCATTTCTGAATGGCAAAGCAACTTTTTGGACTACAGCTTCGGTTATTGTTTAGAAGCAAGAGATCCCTGGCCCTTTTTTGGGTTAAATTGCCAGCCAAGCCTACATTGACAACAAAAATGTGGATGCTCTGGTAGCTATTACACTAGCGATACCTTTCACTAAGTGAATCGCAACTGCAGACGAGTGAGGGTGAATAAATAATTTGCTGTTAAGCCAGTGTCCACAGAGCATAGATCTAGCACATCTGGCTCTTACATTAGCATGACAAGCCGGGACTGTATTTTCCCTAGCACGTGTGGTATATTACGTTTTCAAGTACAGTCTCCAGGAGTTGAATTGTGTTACTGTCTTTTCAGCCCAAATGCCAACTGATTTGTGCATAAGGGCTTGATACATTCATGTGTGTAGTCAAGACTGAGACTGTGCACTAGGCAAAAGAGCCAAAAAAAGCCAAAATAAACGCCTCAAAAGGCCAAAATAAGAAAGCAAATCTTGAACTAGTAGGCTCGTTGGTCTAGGCGTATGATTCTTGCTTTGGGTGCGAGAGGTCCCGGGTTCAAATCCCGGACGAGCCCTTTATATGTTATTTGACTAAAACTATGTACAGTGCTCTACTTTACTGCATTGTTGTGACATCTGCATCTAAGACATGTCAACATTAAAATAGACCATTTCTGAATGGCAAAGCAACTTTTTGGACTACAGCTTCGGTTATTGTTTAGAAGCAAGAGATCCCTGGCCCTTTTTTGGGTTAAATTGCCAGCCAAGCCTACATTGACAACAAAAATGTGGATGCTCTGGTAGCTATTACAATAGCGATACCTGTCACGAAGTGAATCGCAACTGCAGACGAGTGAGGGTGAATAAATAATTTGCTGTTAAGCCAGTGTCCACAGAGCATAGATCTAGCACATCTGGCTCTTACATTAGCATGACAAGCCGGGACTGTATTTTCCCTAGCACGTGTGGTACATTACGTTTTCAAGTACAGTCTTCAGGAGTTGAATTGTGTTACTGTCTTTTCAGCCCAAATGCCAACTGATTTGTGCATAAAAGCGTGATACATAGATGTGTGTAGTCAAGACTGAGAATGTGCACTAGGCAAAAGAGCCAAAAAAGCCTAAATAAACGCCTCAAAAGGCCAAAATAAGAAATCAAATCTTGAAATAGAAGGCTCGTTGGTCTAATCGTATGATTCTCGCTTCGGGTGTGAGAGGTCCCGGGTTCAAATCCTGGACGAGCCCTTTTTATGTTATTTGACTAAAATTATGTACAGTGCTCTTCTTTACTGCATTGTTGTGACATCTGCTTCTAAGACATGTCAACGTTTAAACAGACCGTTTCTGAATGGCAAAGCAGCTTGTTGGACTACATCTTCGGTTATTCTGTTATTGTTTAGAAGCGAGAGATCCCTGGTCCTTTTTTGGGTTAAATTGCCAGCCAAGCCTACATTGACAACAAAAATGTGGATGCTCTGGTAGCTATTACAATAGCGATACCTGTCACGAAGTGAATCGCAACTGCAGACGAGTGAGGGTGAATAAATAATTTGCTGTTAAGCCAGTGTCCACAGAGCATAGATCTAGCACATCTGGCTCTTACATTAGCATGACAAGGCGGGACTGTACTTTCCCTAGCACGTGTGGTATATTACGTTTTCAAGTACAGTCTCCAGGAGTTGAATTGTGTTACTGTCTTTTCAGCCCAAATGCCAACTGATTTGTGCATAAGGGCTTGATACATTCATGTGTGTAGTCAAGACTGAGACTGTGCACTAGGCAAAAGAGCCAAAAAAAGCCAAAATAAACGCCTCAAAAGGCCAAAATAAGAAAGCAAATCTTGAACTAGTAGGCTCGTTGGTCTAGGCGTATGATTTTCGCTTTGGGTGCGAGAGGTCCCGGGTTCAAATCCCGGACGATCCCTTTATATGTTATTTGACTAAAACTATGTACAGTGCTCTACTTTACTGCATTGTTGTGACATCTGCATCTAAGACATGTCAACATTAAAATAGACCATTTCTGAATGGCAAAGCAACTTTTTGGACTACAGCTTCGGTTATTGTTTAGAAGCAAGAGATCCCTGGCCCTTTTTTGGGTTAAATTGCCAGCCAAGCCTACATTGACAACAAAAATGTGGATGCTCTGGTAGCTATTACACTAGCGATACCTTTCACTAAGTGAATCGCAACTGCAGACGAGTGAGGGTGAATAAATAATTTGCTGTTAAGCCAGTGTCCACAGAGCATAGATCTAGCACATCTGGCTCTTACATTAGCATGACAAGCCGGGACTGTATTTTCCCTAGCACGTGTGGTATATTACGTTTTCAAGTACAGTCTCCAGGAGTTGAATTGTGTTACTGTCTTTTCAGCCCAAATGCCAACTGATTTGTGCATAAGGGCTTGATACATTCATGTGTGTAGTCAAGACTGAGACTGTGCACTAGGCAAAAGAGCCAAAAAAAGCCAAAATAAACGCCTCAAAAGGCCAAAATAAGAAAGCAAATCTTGAACTAGTAGGCTCGTTGGTCTAGGCGTATGATTCTTGCTTTGGGTGCGAGAGGTCCCGGGTTCAAATCCCGGACGAGCCCTTTATATGTTATTTGACTAAAACTATGTACAGTGCTCTACTTTACTGCATTGTTGTGACATCTGCATCTAAGACATGTCAACATTAAAATAGACCATTTCTGAATGGCAAAGCAACTTTTTGGACTACAGCTTCGGTTATTGTTTAGAAGCAAGAGATCCCTGGCCCTTTTTTGGGTTAAATTGCCAGCCAAGCCTACATTGACAACAAAAATGTGGATGCTCTGGTAGCTATTACAATAGCGATACCTGTCACGAAGTGAATCGCAACTGCAGACGAGTGAGGGTGAATAAATAATTTGCTGTTAAGCCAGTGTCCACAGAGCATAGATCTAGCACATCTGGCTCTTACATTAGCATGACAAGCCGGGACTGTATTTTCCCTAGCACGTGTGGTACATTACGTTTTCAAGTACAGTCTTCAGGAGTTGAATTGTGTTACTGTCTTTTCAGCCCAAATGCCAACTGATTTGTGCATAAAAGCGTGATACATAGATGTGTGTAGTCAAGACTGAGAATGTGCACTAGGCAAAAGAGCCAAAAAAGCCTAAATAAACGCCTCAAAAGGCCAAAATAAGAAATCAAATCTTGAAATAGAAGGCTCGTTGGTCTAATCGTATGATTCTCGCTTCGGGTGTGAGAGGTCCCGGGTTCAAATCCTGGACGAGCCCTTTTTATGTTATTTGACTAAAATTATGTACAGTGCTCTTCTTTACTGCATTGTTGTGACATCTGCTTCTAAGACATGTCAACGTTTAAACAGACCGTTTCTGAATGGCAAAGCAGCTTGTTGGACTACATCTTCGGTTATTCTGTTATTGTTTAGAAGCGAGAGATCCCTGGTCCTTTTTTGGGTTAAATTGCCAGCCAAGCCTACATTGACAACAAAAATGTGGATGCTCTGGTAGCTATTACAATAGCGATACCTGTCACGAAGTGAATCGCAACTGCAGACGAGTGAGGGTGAATAAATAATTTGCTGTTAAGCCAGTGTCCACAGAGCATAGATCTAGCACATCTGGCTCTTACATTAGCATGACAAGGCGGGACTGTACTTTCCCTAGCACGTGTGGTATATTACGTTTTCAAGTACAGTCTCCAGGAGTTGAATTGTGTTACTGTCTTTTCAGCCCAAATGCCAACTGATTTGTGCATAAGGGCTTGATACATTCATGTGTGTAGTCAAGACTGAGACTGTGCACTAGGCAAAAGAGCCAAAAAAAGCCAAAATAAACGCCTCAAAAGGCCAAAATAAGAAAGCAAATCTTGAACTAGTAGGCTCGTTGGTCTAGGCGTATGATTTTCGCTTTGGGTGCGAGAGGTCCCGGGTTCAAATCCCGGACGATCCCTTTATATGTTATTTGACTAAAACTATGTACAGTGCTCTACTTTACTGCATTGTTGTGACATCTGCATCTAAGACATGTCAACATTAAAATAGACCATTTCTGAATGGCAAAGCAACTTTTTGGACTACAGCTTTGGTTATTGTTTAGAAGCAAGAGATCCCTGGCCCTTTTTTGGGTTAAATTACCAGCCAAGCCTACATTGACAACAAAAATGTGGATGCTCTGGTAGCTATTACACTAGCGATACCTTTCACTAAGTGAATCGCAACTGCAGACGAGTGAGGGTGAATAAATAATTTGCTGTTAAGCCAGTGTCCACAGAGCATAGATCTAGCACATCTGGCTCTTACATTAGCATGACAAGCCGGGACTGTATTTTCCCTAGCACGTGTGGTATATTACGTTTTCAAGTACAGTCTCCAGGAGTTGAATTGTGTTACTGTCTTTTCAGCCCAAATGCCAACTGATTTGTGCATAAGGGCTTGATACATTCATGTGTGTAGTCAAGACTGAGACTGTGCACTAGGCAAAAGAGCCAAAAAAAGCCAAAATAAACGCCTCAAAAGGCCAAAATAAGAAATCAAATCTTGAAATAGTAGGCTCGTTGGTCTAGGCGTATGATTCTTGCTTTGGGTGCAAGAGGTCCCGGGTTCAAATCCCGGACGAGCCCTTTATATGTTATTTGACTAAAACTATGTACAGTGCTCTACTTTACTGCATTGTTGTGACATCTGCATCTAAGACATGTCAACATTAAAATAGACCATTTCTGAATGGCAAAGCAACTTTTTGGACTACAGCTTCGGTTATTGTTTAGAAGCAAGAGATCCCTGGCCCTTTTTTGGGTTAAATTGCCAGCCAAGCCTACATTGACAACAAAAATGTGGATGCTCTGGTAGCTATTACAATAGCGATACCTGTCACGAAGTGAATCGCAACTGCAGACGAGTGAGGGTGAATAAATAATTTGCTGTTAAGCCAGTGTCCACAGAGCATAGATCTAGCACATCTGGCTCTTACATTAGCATGACAAGCCGGGACTGTATTTTCCCTAGCACGTGTGGTACATTACGTTTTCAAGTACAGTCTTCAGGAGTTGAATTGTGTTACTGTCTTTTCAGCCCAAATGCCAACTGATTTGTGCATAAAAGCGTGATACATAGATGTGTGTAGTCAAGACTGAGAATGTGCACTAGGCAAAAGAGCCAAAAAAGCCTAAATAAACGCCTCAAAAGGCCAAAATAAGAAATCAAATCTTGAAACAGAAGGCTCGTTGGTCTAGTCGTATGATTCTCGCTTCGGGTGTGAGAGGTCCCGGGTTCAAATCCTGGACGAGCCCTTTTTATGTTATTTGACTAAAATTATGTACAGTGCTCTTCTTTACTGCATTGTTGTGACATCTGCTTCTAAGACATGTCAACGTTTAAACAGACCATTTCTGAATGGCAAAGCAGCTTGTTGGACTACATCTTCGGTTATTCTGTTATTGTTTAGAAGCGAGAGATCCCTGGCCCTTTTTTGGGTTAAATTGCCAGCCAAGCCTACATTGACAACAAAAATGTGGATGCTCTGGTAGCTATTACAATAGCGATACCTGTCACGAAGTGAATCGCAACTGCAGACGAGTGAGGGTGAATAAATAATTTGCTGTTAAGCCAGTGTCCACAGAGCATAGATCTAGCACATCTGGCTCTTACATTAGCATGACAAGCCGGGACTGTACTTTCCCTAGCACGTGTGGTATATTACGTTTTCAAGTACAGTCTCCAGGAGTTGAATTGTGTTACTGTCTTTTCAGCCCAAATGCCAACTGATTTGTGCATAAGGGCTTGATACATTCATGTGTGTAGTCAAGACTGAGACTGTGCACTAGGCAAAAGAGCCAAAAAAAGCCAAAATAAACGCCTCAAAAGGCCAAAATAAGAAAGCAAATCTTGAACTAGTAGGCTCGTTGGTCTAGGCGTATGATTCTTGCTTTGGGTGCGAGAGGTCCCGGGTTCAAATCCCGGACGAGCCCTTTATATGTTATTTGACTAAAACTATGTACAGTGCTCTACTTTACTGCATTGTTGTGACATCTGCATCTAAGACATGTCAACATTAAAATAGACCATTTCTGAATGGCAAAGCAACTTTTTGGACTACAGCTTCGGTTATTGTTTAGAAGCAAGAGATCCCTGGCCCTTTTTTGGGTTAAATTGCCAGCCAAGCCTACATTGACAACAAAAATGTGGATGCTCTGGTAGCTATTACAATAGCGATACCTGTCACGAAGTGAATCGCAACTGCAGACGAGTGAGGGTGAATAAATAATTTGCTGTTAAGCCAGTGTCCACAGAGCATAGATCTAGCACATCTGGCTCTTACATTAGCATGACAAGCCGGGACTGTATTTTCCCTAGCACGTGTGGTACATTACGTTTTCAAGTACAGTCTTCAGGAGTTGAATTGTGTTACTGTCTTTTCAGCCCAAATGCCAACTGATTTGTGCATAAAAGCGTGATACATAGATGTGTGTAGTCAAGACTGAGAATGTGCACTAGGCAAAAGAGCCAAAAAAGCCTAAATAAACGCCTCAAAAGGCCAAAATAAGAAATCAAATCTTGAAATAGAAGGCTCGTTGGTCTAATCGTATGATTCTCGCTTCGGGTGTGAGAGGTCCCGGGTTCAAATCCTGGACGAGCCCTTTTTATGTTATTTGACTAAAATTATGTACAGTGCTCTTCTTTACTGCATTGTTGTGACATCTGCTTCTAAGACATGTCAACGTTTAAACAGACCGTTTCTGAATGGCAAAGCAGCTTGTTGGACTACATCTTCGGTTATTCTGTTATTGTTTAGAAGCGAGAGATCCCTGGTCCTTTTTTGGGTTAAATTGCCAGCCAAGCCTACATTGACAACAAAAATGTGGATGCTCTGGTAGCTATTACAATAGCGATACCTGTCACGAAGTGAATCGCAACTGCAGACGAGTGAGGGTGAATAAATAATTTGCTGTTAAGCCAGTGTCCACAGAGCATAGATCTAGCACATCTGGCTCTTACATTAGCATGACAAGGCGGGACTGTACTTTCCCTAGCACGTGTGGTATATTACGTTTTCAAGTACAGTCTCCAGGAGTTGAATTGTGTTACTGTCTTTTCAGCCCAAATGCCAACTGATTTGTGCATAAGGGCTTGATACATTCATGTGTGTAGTCAAGACTGAGACTGTGCACTAGGCAAAAGAGCCAAAAAAAGCCAAAATAAACGCCTCAAAAGGCCAAAATAAGAAAGCAAATCTTGAACTAGTAGGCTCGTTGGTCTAGGCGTATGATTTTCGCTTTGGGTGCGAGAGGTCCCGGGTTCAAATCCCGGACGATCCCTTTATATGTTATTTGACTAAAACTATGTACAGTGCTCTACTTTACTGCATTGTTGTGACATCTGCATCTAAGACATGTCAACATTAAAATAGACCATTTCTGAATGGCAAAGCAACTTTTTGGACTACAGCTTCGGTTATTGTTTAGAAGCAAGAGATCCCTGGCCCTTTTTTGGGTTAAATTGCCAGCCAAGCCTACATTGACAACAAAAATGTGGATGCTCTGGTAGCTATTACACTAGCGATACCTTTCACTAAGTGAATCGCAACTGCAGACGAGTGAGGGTGAATAAATAATTTGCTGTTAAGCCAGTGTCCACAGAGCATAGATCTAGCACATCTGGCTCTTACATTAGCATGACAAGCCGGGACTGTATTTTCCCTAGCACGTGTGGTATATTACGTTTTCAAGTACAGTCTCCAGGAGTTGAATTGTGTTACTGTCTTTTCAGCCCAAATGCCAACTGATTTGTGCATAAGGGCTTGATACATTCATGTGTGTAGTCAAGACTGAGACTGTGCACTAGGCAAAAGAGCCAAAAAAAGCCAAAATAAACGCCTCAAAAGGCCAAAATAAGAAAGCAAATCTTGAACTAGTAGGCTCGTTGGTCTAGGCGTATGATTCTTGCTTTGGGTGCGAGAGGTCCCGGGTTCAAATCCCGGACGAGCCCTTTATATGTTATTTGACTAAAACTATGTACAGTGCTCTACTTTACTGCATTGTTGTGACATCTGCATCTAAGACATGTCAACATTAAAATAGACCATTTCTGAATGGCAAAGCAACTTTTTGGACTACAGCTTCGGTTATTGTTTAGAAGCAAGAGATCCCTGGCCCTTTTTTGGGTTAAATTGCCAGCCAAGCCTACATTGACAACAAAAATGTGGATGCTCTGGTAGCTATTACAATAGCGATACCTGTCACGAAGTGAATCGCAACTGCAGACGAGTGAGGGTGAATAAATAATTTGCTGTTAAGCCAGTGTCCACAGAGCATAGATCTAGCACATCTGGCTCTTACATTAGCATGACAAGCCGGGACTGTATTTTCCCTAGCACGTGTGGTACATTACGTTTTCAAGTACAGTCTTCAGGAGTTGAATTGTGTTACTGTCTTTTCAGCCCAAATGCCAACTGATTTGTGCATAAAAGCGTGATACATAGATGTGTGTAGTCAAGACTGAGAATGTGCACTAGGCAAAAGAGCCAAAAAAGCCTAAATAAACGCCTCAAAAGGCCAAAATAAGAAATCAAATCTTGAAATAGAAGGCTCGTTGGTCTAATCGTATGATTCTCGCTTCGGGTGTGAGAGGTCCCGGGTTCAAATCCTGGACGAGCCCTTTTTATGTTATTTGACTAAAATTATGTACAGTGCTCTTCTTTACTGCATTGTTGTGACATCTGCTTCTAAGACATGTCAACGTTTAAACAGACCGTTTCTGAATGGCAAAGCAGCTTGTTGGACTACATCTTCGGTTATTCTGTTATTGTTTAGAAGCGAGAGATCCCTGGTCCTTTTTTGGGTTAAATTGCCAGCCAAGCCTACATTGACAACAAAAATGTGGATGCTCTGGTAGCTATTACAATAGCGATACCTGTCACGAAGTGAATCGCAACTGCAGACGAGTGAGGGTGAATAAATAATTTGCTGTTAAGCCAGTGTCCACAGAGCATAGATCTAGCACATCTGGCTCTTACATTAGCATGACAAGGCGGGACTGTACTTTCCCTAGCACGTGTGGTATATTACGTTTTCAAGTACAGTCTCCAGGAGTTGAATTGTGTTACTGTCTTTTCAGCCCAAATGCCAACTGATTTGTGCATAAGGGCTTGATACATTCATGTGTGTAGTCAAGACTGAGACTGTGCACTAGGCAAAAGAGCCAAAAAAAGCCAAAATAAACGCCTCAAAAGGCCAAAATAAGAAAGCAAATCTTGAACTAGTAGGCTCGTTGGTCTAGGCGTATGATTTTCGCTTTGGGTGCGAGAGGTCCCGGGTTCAAATCCCGGACGATCCCTTTATATGTTATTTGACTAAAACTATGTACAGTGCTCTACTTTACTGCATTGTTGTGACATCTGCATCTAAGACATGTCAACATTAAAATAGACCATTTCTGAATGGCAAAGCAACTTTTTGGACTACAGCTTTGGTTATTGTTTAGAAGCAAGAGATCCCTGGCCCTTTTTTGGGTTAAATTACCAGCCAAGCCTACATTGACAACAAAAATGTGGATGCTCTGGTAGCTATTACACTAGCGATACCTTTCACTAAGTGAATCGCAACTGCAGACGAGTGAGGGTGAATAAATAATTTGCTGTTAAGCCAGTGTCCACAGAGCATAGATCTAGCACATCTGGCTCTTACATTAGCATGACAAGCCGGGACTGTATTTTCCCTAGCACGTGTGGTATATTACGTTTTCAAGTACAGTCTCCAGGAGTTGAATTGTGTTACTGTCTTTTCAGCCCAAATGCCAACTGATTTGTGCATAAGGGCTTGATACATTCATGTGTGTAGTCAAGACTGAGACTGTGCACTAGGCAAAAGAGCCAAAAAAAGCCAAAATAAACGCCTCAAAAGGCCAAAATAAGAAATCAAATCTTGAAATAGTAGGCTCGTTGGTCTAGGCGTATGATTCTTGCTTTGGGTGCAAGAGGTCCCGGGTTCAAATCCCGGACGAGCCCTTTATATGTTATTTGACTAAAACTATGTACAGTGCTCTACTTTACTGCATTGTTGTGACATCTGCATCTAAGACATGTCAACATTAAAATAGACCATTTCTGAATGGCAAAGCAACTTTTTGGACTACAGCTTCGGTTATTGTTTAGAAGCAAGAGATCCCTGGCCCTTTTTTGGGTTAAATTGCCAGCCAAGCCTACATTGACAACAAAAATGTGGATGCTCTGGTAGCTATTACAATAGCGATACCTGTCACGAAGTGAATCGCAACTGCAGACGAGTGAGGGTGAATAAATAATTTGCTGTTAAGCCAGTGTCCACAGAGCATAGATCTAGCACATCTGGCTCTTACATTAGCATGACAAGCCGGGACTGTATTTTCCCTAGCACGTGTGGTACATTACGTTTTCAAGTACAGTCTTCAGGAGTTGAATTGTGTTACTGTCTTTTCAGCCCAAATGCCAACTGATTTGTGCATAAAAGCGTGATACATAGATGTGTGTAGTCAAGACTGAGAATGTGCACTAGGCAAAAGAGCCAAAAAAGCCTAAATAAACGCCTCAAAAGGCCAAAATAAGAAATCAAATCTTGAAACAGAAGGCTCGTTGGTCTAGTCGTATGATTCTCGCTTCGGGTGTGAGAGGTCCCGGGTTCAAATCCTGGACGAGCCCTTTTTATGTTATTTGACTAAAATTATGTACAGTGCTCTTCTTTACTGCATTGTTGTGACATCTGCTTCTAAGACATGTCAACGTTTAAACAGACCATTTCTGAATGGCAAAGCAGCTTGTTGGACTACATCTTCGGTTATTCTGTTATTGTTTAGAAGCGAGAGATCCCTGGCCCTTTTTTGGGTTAAATTGCCAGCCAAGCCTACATTGACAACAAAAATGTGGATGCTCTGGTAGCTATTACAATAGCGATACCTGTCACGAAGTGAATCGCAACTGCAGACGAGTGAGGGTGAATAAATAATTTGCTGTTAAGCCAGTGTCCACAGAGCATAGATCTAGCACATCTGGCTCTTACATTAGCATGACAAGCCGGGACTGTACTTTCCCTAGCACGTGTGGTATATTACGTTTTCAAGTACAGTCTCCAGGAGTTGAATTGTGTTACTGTCTTTTCAGCCCAAATGCCAACTGATTTGTGCATAAGGGCTTGATACATTCATGTGTGTAGTCAAGACTGAGACTGTGCACTAGGCAAAAGAGCCAAAAAAAGCCAAAATAAACGCCTCAAAAGGCCAAAATAAGAAAGCAAATCTTGAACTAGTAGGCTCGTTGGTCTAGGCGTATGATTCTTGCTTTGGGTGCGAGAGGTCCCGGGTTCAAATCCCGGACGAGCCCTTTATATGTTATTTGACTAAAACTATGTACAGTGCTCTACTTTACTGCATTGTTGTGACATCTGCATCTAAGACATGTCAACATTAAAATAGACCATTTCTGAATGGCAAAGCAACTTTTTGGACTACAGCTTCGGTTATTGTTTAGAAGCAAGAGATCCCTGGCCCTTTTTTGGGTTAAATTGCCAGCCAAGCCTACATTGACAACAAAAATGTGGATGCTCTGGTAGCTATTACAATAGCGATACCTGTCACGAAGTGAATCGCAACTGCAGACGAGTGAGGGTGAATAAATAATTTGCTGTTAAGCCAGTGTCCACAGAGCATAGATCTAGCACATCTGGCTCTTACATTAGCATGACAAGCCGGGACTGTATTTTCCCTAGCACGTGTGGTACATTACGTTTTCAAGTACAGTCTTCAGGAGTTGAATTGTGTTACTGTCTTTTCAGCCCAAATGCCAACTGATTTGTGCATAAAAGCGTGATACATAGATGTGTGTAGTCAAGACTGAGAATGTGCACTAGGCAAAAGAGCCAAAAAAGCCTAAATAAACGCCTCAAAAGGCCAAAATAAGAAATCAAATCTTGAAATAGAAGGCTCGTTGGTCTAATCGTATGATTCTCGCTTCGGGTGTGAGAGGTCCCGGGTTCAAATCCTGGACGAGCCCTTTTTATGTTATTTGACTAAAATTATGTACAGTGCTCTTCTTTACTGCATTGTTGTGACATCTGCTTCTAAGACATGTCAACGTTTAAACAGACCGTTTCTGAATGGCAAAGCAGCTTGTTGGACTACATCTTCGGTTATTCTGTTATTGTTTAGAAGCGAGAGATCCCTGGTCCTTTTTTGGGTTAAATTGCCAGCCAAGCCTACATTGACAACAAAAATGTGGATGCTCTGGTAGCTATTACAATAGCGATACCTGTCACGAAGTGAATCGCAACTGCAGACGAGTGAGGGTGAATAAATAATTTGCTGTTAAGCCAGTGTCCACAGAGCATAGATCTAGCACATCTGGCTCTTACATTAGCATGACAAGGCGGGACTGTACTTTCCCTAGCACGTGTGGTATATTACGTTTTCAAGTACAGTCTCCAGGAGTTGAATTGTGTTACTGTCTTTTCAGCCCAAATGCCAACTGATTTGTGCATAAGGGCTTGATACATTCATGTGTGTAGTCAAGACTGAGACTGTGCACTAGGCAAAAGAGCCAAAAAAAGCCAAAATAAACGCCTCAAAAGGCCAAAATAAGAAAGCAAATCTTGAACTAGTAGGCTCGTTGGTCTAGGCGTATGATTTTCGCTTTGGGTGCGAGAGGTCCCGGGTTCAAATCCCGGACGATCCCTTTATATGTTATTTGACTAAAACTATGTACAGTGCTCTACTTTACTGCATTGTTGTGACATCTGCATCTAAGACATGTCAACATTAAAATAGACCATTTCTGAATGGCAAAGCAACTTTTTGGACTACAGCTTCGGTTATTGTTTAGAAGCAAGAGATCCCTGGCCCTTTTTTGGGTTAAATTGCCAGCCAAGCCTACATTGACAACAAAAATGTGGATGCTCTGGTAGCTATTACACTAGCGATACCTTTCACTAAGTGAATCGCAACTGCAGACGAGTGAGGGTGAATAAATAATTTGCTGTTAAGCCAGTGTCCACAGAGCATAGATCTAGCACATCTGGCTCTTACATTAGCATGACAAGCCGGGACTGTATTTTCCCTAGCACGTGTGGTATATTACGTTTTCAAGTACAGTCTCCAGGAGTTGAATTGTGTTACTGTCTTTTCAGCCCAAATGCCAACTGATTTGTGCATAAGGGCTTGATACATTCATGTGTGTAGTCAAGACTGAGACTGTGCACTAGGCAAAAGAGCCAAAAAAAGCCAAAATAAACGCCTCAAAAGGCCAAAATAAGAAAGCAAATCTTGAACTAGTAGGCTCGTTGGTCTAGGCGTATGATTCTTGCTTTGGGTGCGAGAGGTCCCGGGTTCAAATCCCGGACGAGCCCTTTATATGTTATTTGACTAAAACTATGTACAGTGCTCTACTTTACTGCATTGTTGTGACATCTGCATCTAAGACATGTCAACATTAAAATAGACCATTTCTGAATGGCAAAGCAACTTTTTGGACTACAGCTTCGGTTATTGTTTAGAAGCAAGAGATCCCTGGCCCTTTTTTGGGTTAAATTGCCAGCCAAGCCTACATTGACAACAAAAATGTGGATGCTCTGGTAGCTATTACAATAGCGATACCTGTCACGAAGTGAATCGCAACTGCAGACGAGTGAGGGTGAATAAATAATTTGCTGTTAAGCCAGTGTCCACAGAGCATAGATCTAGCACATCTGGCTCTTACATTAGCATGACAAGCCGGGACTGTATTTTCCCTAGCACGTGTGGTACATTACGTTTTCAAGTACAGTCTTCAGGAGTTGAATTGTGTTACTGTCTTTTCAGCCCAAATGCCAACTGATTTGTGCATAAAAGCGTGATACATAGATGTGTGTAGTCAAGACTGAGAATGTGCACTAGGCAAAAGAGCCAAAAAAGCCTAAATAAACGCCTCAAAAGGCCAAAATAAGAAATCAAATCTTGAAATAGAAGGCTCGTTGGTCTAATCGTATGATTCTCGCTTCGGGTGTGAGAGGTCCCGGGTTCAAATCCTGGACGAGCCCTTTTTATGTTATTTGACTAAAATTATGTACAGTGCTCTTCTTTACTGCATTGTTGTGACATCTGCTTCTAAGACATGTCAACGTTTAAACAGACCGTTTCTGAATGGCAAAGCAGCTTGTTGGACTACATCTTCGGTTATTCTGTTATTGTTTAGAAGCGAGAGATCCCTGGTCCTTTTTTGGGTTAAATTGCCAGCCAAGCCTACATTGACAACAAAAATGTGGATGCTCTGGTAGCTATTACAATAGCGATACCTGTCACGAAGTGAATCGCAACTGCAGACGAGTGAGGGTGAATAAATAATTTGCTGTTAAGCCAGTGTCCACAGAGCATAGATCTAGCACATCTGGCTCTTACATTAGCATGACAAGGCGGGACTGTACTTTCCCTAGCACGTGTGGTATATTACGTTTTCAAGTACAGTCTCCAGGAGTTGAATTGTGTTACTGTCTTTTCAGCCCAAATGCCAACTGATTTGTGCATAAGGGCTTGATACATTCATGTGTGTAGTCAAGACTGAGACTGTGCACTAGGCAAAAGAGCCAAAAAAAGCCAAAATAAACGCCTCAAAAGGCCAAAATAAGAAAGCAAATCTTGAACTAGTAGGCTCGTTGGTCTAGGCGTATGATTTTCGCTTTGGGTGCGAGAGGTCCCGGGTTCAAATCCCGGACGATCCCTTTATATGTTATTTGACTAAAACTATGTACAGTGCTCTACTTTACTGCATTGTTGTGACATCTGCATCTAAGACATGTCAACATTAAAATAGACCATTTCTGAATGGCAAAGCAACTTTTTGGACTACAGCTTTGGTTATTGTTTAGAAGCAAGAGATCCCTGGCCCTTTTTTGGGTTAAATTACCAGCCAAGCCTACATTGACAACAAAAATGTGGATGCTCTGGTAGCTATTACACTAGCGATACCTTTCACTAAGTGAATCGCAACTGCAGACGAGTGAGGGTGAATAAATAATTTGCTGTTAAGCCAGTGTCCACAGAGCATAGATCTAGCACATCTGGCTCTTACATTAGCATGACAAGCCGGGACTGTATTTTCCCTAGCACGTGTGGTATATTACGTTTTCAAGTACAGTCTCCAGGAGTTGAATTGTGTTACTGTCTTTTCAGCCCAAATGCCAACTGATTTGTGCATAAGGGCTTGATACATTCATGTGTGTAGTCAAGACTGAGACTGTGCACTAGGCAAAAGAGCCAAAAAAAGCCAAAATAAACGCCTCAAAAGGCCAAAATAAGAAATCAAATCTTGAAATAGTAGGCTCGTTGGTCTAGGCGTATGATTCTTGCTTTGGGTGCAAGAGGTCCCGGGTTCAAATCCCGGACGAGCCCTTTATATGTTATTTGACTAAAACTATGTACAGTGCTCTACTTTACTGCATTGTTGTGACATCTGCATCTAAGACATGTCAACATTAAAATAGACCATTTCTGAATGGCAAAGCAACTTTTTGGACTACAGCTTCGGTTATTGTTTAGAAGCAAGAGATCCCTGGCCCTTTTTTGGGTTAAATTGCCAGCCAAGCCTACATTGACAACAAAAATGTGGATGCTCTGGTAGCTATTACAATAGCGATACCTGTCACGAAGTGAATCGCAACTGCAGACGAGTGAGGGTGAATAAATAATTTGCTGTTAAGCCAGTGTCCACAGAGCATAGATCTAGCACATCTGGCTCTTACATTAGCATGACAAGCCGGGACTGTATTTTCCCTAGCACGTGTGGTACATTACGTTTTCAAGTACAGTCTTCAGGAGTTGAATTGTGTTACTGTCTTTTCAGCCCAAATGCCAACTGATTTGTGCATAAAAGCGTGATACATAGATGTGTGTAGTCAAGACTGAGAATGTGCACTAGGCAAAAGAGCCAAAAAAGCCTAAATAAACGCCTCAAAAGGCCAAAATAAGAAATCAAATCTTGAAACAGAAGGCTCGTTGGTCTAGTCGTATGATTCTCGCTTCGGGTGTGAGAGGTCCCGGGTTCAAATCCTGGACGAGCCCTTTTTATGTTATTTGACTAAAATTATGTACAGTGCTCTTCTTTACTGCATTGTTGTGACATCTGCTTCTAAGACATGTCAACGTTTAAACAGACCATTTCTGAATGGCAAAGCAGCTTGTTGGACTACATCTTCGGTTATTCTGTTATTGTTTAGAAGCGAGAGATCCCTGGCCCTTTTTTGGGTTAAATTGCCAGCCAAGCCTACATTGACAACAAAAATGTGGATGCTCTGGTAGCTATTACAATAGCGATACCTGTCACGAAGTGAATCGCAACTGCAGACGAGTGAGGGTGAATAAATAATTTGCTGTTAAGCCAGTGTCCACAGAGCATAGATCTAGCACATCTGGCTCTTACATTAGCATGACAAGCCGGGACTGTACTTTCCCTAGCACGTGTGGTATATTACGTTTTCAAGTACAGTCTCCAGGAGTTGAATTGTGTTACTGTCTTTTCAGCCCAAATGCCAACTGATTTGTGCATAAGGGCTTGATACATTCATGTGTGTAGTCAAGACTGAGACTGTGCACTAGGCAAAAGAGCCAAAAAAAGCCAAAATAAACGCCTCAAAAGGCCAAAATAAGAAAGCAAATCTTGAACTAGTAGGCTCGTTGGTCTAGGCGTATGATTCTTGCTTTGGGTGCGAGAGGTCCCGGGTTCAAATCCCGGACGAGCCCTTTATATGTTATTTGACTAAAACTATGTACAGTGCTCTACTTTACTGCATTGTTGTGACATCTGCATCTAAGACATGTCAACATTAAAATAGACCATTTCTGAATGGCAAAGCAACTTTTTGGACTACAGCTTCGGTTATTGTTTAGAAGCAAGAGATCCCTGGCCCTTTTTTGGGTTAAATTGCCAGCCAAGCCTACATTGACAACAAAAATGTGGATGCTCTGGTAGCTATTACAATAGCGATACCTGTCACGAAGTGAATCGCAACTGCAGACGAGTGAGGGTGAATAAATAATTTGCTGTTAAGCCAGTGTCCACAGAGCATAGATCTAGCACATCTGGCTCTTACATTAGCATGACAAGCCGGGACTGTATTTTCCCTAGCACGTGTGGTACATTACGTTTTCAAGTACAGTCTTCAGGAGTTGAATTGTGTTACTGTCTTTTCAGCCCAAATGCCAACTGATTTGTGCATAAAAGCGTGATACATAGATGTGTGTAGTCAAGACTGAGAATGTGCACTAGGCAAAAGAGCCAAAAAAGCCTAAATAAACGCCTCAAAAGGCCAAAATAAGAAATCAAATCTTGAAATAGAAGGCTCGTTGGTCTAATCGTATGATTCTCGCTTCGGGTGTGAGAGGTCCCGGGTTCAAATCCTGGACGAGCCCTTTTTATGTTATTTGACTAAAATTATGTACAGTGCTCTTCTTTACTGCATTGTTGTGACATCTGCTTCTAAGACATGTCAACGTTTAAACAGACCGTTTCTGAATGGCAAAGCAGCTTGTTGGACTACATCTTCGGTTATTCTGTTATTGTTTAGAAGCGAGAGATCCCTGGTCCTTTTTTGGGTTAAATTGCCAGCCAAGCCTACATTGACAACAAAAATGTGGATGCTCTGGTAGCTATTACAATAGCGATACCTGTCACGAAGTGAATCGCAACTGCAGACGAGTGAGGGTGAATAAATAATTTGCTGTTAAGCCAGTGTCCACAGAGCATAGATCTAGCACTTCTGGCTCTTACATTAGCATGACAAGGCGGGACTGTACTTTCCCTAGCACGTGTGGTATATTACGTTTTCAAGTACAGTCTCCAGGAGTTGAATTGTGTTACTGTCTTTTCAGCCCAAATGCCAACTGATTTGTGCATAAGGGCTTGATACATTCATGTGTGTAGTCAAGACTGAGACTGTGCACTAGGCAAAAGAGCCAAAAAAAGCCAAAATAAACGCCTCAAAAGGCCAAAATAAGAAAGCAAATCTTGAACTAGTAGGCTCGTTGGTCTAGGCGTATGATTTTCGCTTTGGGTGCGAGAGGTCCCGGGTTCAAATCCCGGACGATCCCTTTATATGTTATTTGACTAAAACTATGTACAGTGCTCTACTTTACTGCATTGTTGTGACATCTGCATCTAAGACATGTCAACATTAAAATAGACCATTTCTGAATGGCAAAGCAACTTTTTGGACTACAGCTTTGGTTATTGTTTAGAAGCAAGAGATCCCTGGCCCTTTTTTGGGTTAAATTACCAGCCAAGCCTACATTGACAACAAAAATGTGGATGCTCTGGTAGCTATTACACTAGCGATACCTTTCACTAAGTGAATCGCAACTGCAGACGAGTGAGGGTGAATAAATAATTTGCTGTTAAGCCAGTGTCCACAGAGCATAGATCTAGCACATCTGGCTCTTACATTAGCATGACAAGCCGGGACTGTATTTTCCCTAGCACGTGTGGTATATTACGTTTTCAAGTACAGTCTCCAGGAGTTGAATTGTGTTACTGTCTTTTCAGCCCAAATGCCAACTGATTTGTGCATAAGGGCTTGATACATTCATGTGTGTAGTCAAGACTGAGACTGTGCACTAGGCAAAAGAGCCAAAAAAAGCCAAAATAAACGCCTCAAAAGGCCAAAATAAGAAATCAAATCTTGAAATAGTAGGCTCGTTGGTCTAGGCGTATGATTCTTGCTTTGGGTGCAAGAGGTCCCGGGTTCAAATCCCGGACGAGCCCTTTATATGTTATTTGACTAAAACTATGTACAGTGCTCTACTTTACTGCATTGTTGTGACATCTGCATCTAAGACATGTCAACATTAAAATAGACCATTTCTGAATGGCAAAGCAACTTTTTGGACTACAGCTTCGGTTATTGTTTAGAAGCAAGAGATCCCTGGCCCTTTTTTGGGTTAAATTGCCAGCCAAGCCTACATTGACAACAAAAATGTGGATGCTCTGGTAGCTATTACAATAGCGATACCTGTCACGAAGTGAATCGCAACTGCAGACGAGTGAGGGTGAATAAATAATTTGCTGTTAAGCCAGTGTCCACAGAGCATAGATCTAGCACATCTGGCTCTTACATTAGCATGACAAGCCGGGACTGTATTTTCCCTAGCACGTGTGGTACATTACGTTTTCAAGTACAGTCTTCAGGAGTTGAATTGTGTTACTGTCTTTTCAGCCCAAATGCCAACTGATTTGTGCATAAAAGCGTGATACATAGATGTGTGTAGTCAAGACTGAGAATGTGCACTAGGCAAAAGAGCCAAAAAAGCCTAAATAAACGCCTCAAAAGGCCAAAATAAGAAATCAAATCTTGAAACAGAAGGCTCGTTGGTCTAGTCGTATGATTCTCGCTTCGGGTGTGAGAGGTCCCGGGTTCAAATCCTGGACGAGCCCTTTTTATGTTATTTGACTAAAATTATGTACAGTGCTCTTCTTTACTGCATTGTTGTGACATCTGCTTCTAAGACATGTCAACGTTTAAACAGACCATTTCTGAATGGCAAAGCAGCTTGTTGGACTACATCTTCGGTTATTCTGTTATTGTTTAGAAGCGAGAGATCCCTGGCCCTTTTTTGGGTTAAATTGCCAGCCAAGCCTACATTGACAACAAAAATGTGGATGCTCTGGTAGCTATTACAATAGCGATACCTGTCACGAAGTGAATCGCAACTGCAGACGAGTGAGGGTGAATAAATAATTTGCTGTTAAGCCAGTGTCCACAGAGCATAGATCTAGCACATCTGGCTCTTACATTAGCATGACAAGCCGGGACTGTACTTTCCCTAGCACGTGTGGTATATTACGTTTTCAAGTACAGTCTCCAGGAGTTGAATTGTGTTACTGTCTTTTCAGCCCAAATGCCAACTGATTTGTGCATAAGGGCTTGATACATTCATGTGTGTAGTCAAGACTGAGACTGTGCACTAGGCAAAAGAGCCAAAAAAAGCCAAAATAAACGCCTCAAAAGGCCAAAATAAGAAAGCAAATCTTGAACTAGTAGGCTCGTTGGTCTAGGCGTATGATTTTCGCTTTGGGTGCGAGAGGTCCCGGGTTCAAATCCCGGACGATCCCTTTATATGTTATTTGACTAAAACTATGTACAGTGCTCTACTTTACTGCATTGTTGTGACATCTGCATCTAAGACATGTCAACATTAAAATAGACCATTTCTGAATGGCAAAGCAACTTTTTGGACTACAGCTTCGGTTATTGTTTAGAAGCAAGAGATCCCTGGCCCTTTTTTGGGTTAAATTACCAGCCAAGCCTACATTGACAACAAAAATGTGGATGCTCTGGTAGCTATTACACTAGCGATACCTTTCACTAAGTGAATCGCAACTGCAGACGAGTGAGGGTGAATAAATAATTTGCTGTTAAGCCAGTGTCCACAGAGCATAGATCTAGCACATCTGGCTCTTACATTAGCATGACAAGCCGGGACTGTATTTTCCCTAGCACGTGTGGTATATTACGTTTTCAAGTACAGTCTCCAGGAGTTGAATTGTGTTACTGTCTTTTCAGCCCAAATGCCAACTGATTTGTGCATAAGGGCTTGATACATTCATGTGTGTAGTCAAGACTGAGACTGTGCACTAGGCAAAAGAGCCAAAAAAAGCCAAAATAAACGCCTCAAAAGGCCAAAATAAGAAAGCAAATCTTGAACTAGTAGGCTCGTTGGTCTAGGCGTATGATTCTTGCTTTGGGTGCGAGAGGTCCCGGGTTCAAATCCCGGACGAGCCCTTTATATGTTATTTGACTAAAACTATGTACAGTGCTCTACTTTACTGCATTGTTGTGACATCTGCATCTAAGACATGTCAACATTAAAATAGACCATTTCTGAATGGCAAAGCAACTTTTTGGACTACAGCTTCGGTTATTGTTTAGAAGCAAGAGATCCCTGGCCCTTTTTTGGGTTAAATTGCCAGCCAAGCCTACATTGACAACAAAAATGTGGATGCTCTGGTAGCTATTACAATAGCGATACCTGTCACGAAGTGAATCGCAACTGCAGACGAGTGAGGGTGAATAAATAATTTGCTGTTAAGCCAGTGTCCACAGAGCATAGATCTAGCACATCTGGCTCTTACATTAGCATGACAAGCCGGGACTGTATTTTCCCTAGCACGTGTGGTACATTACGTTTTCAAGTACAGTCTTCAGGAGTTGAATTGTGTTACTGTCTTTTCAGCCCAAATGCCAACTGATTTGTGCATAAAAGCGTGATACATAGATGTGTGTAGTCAAGACTGAGAATGTGCACTAGGCAAAAGAGCCAAAAAAGCCTAAATAAACGCCTCAAAAGGCCAAAATAAGAAATCAAATCTTGAAATAGAAGGCTCGTTGGTCTAGTCGTATGATTCTCGCTTCGGGTGTGAGAGGTCCCGGGTTCAAATCCTGGACGAGCCCTTTTTATGTTATTTGACTAAAATTATGTACAGTGCTCTTCTTTACTGCATTGTTGTGACATCTGCTTCTAAGACATGTCAACGTTTAAACAGACCATTTCTGAATGGCAAAGCAGCTTGTTGGACTACATCTTCGGTTATTCTGTTATTGTTTAGAAGCGAGAGATCCCTGGCCCTTTTTTGGGTTAAATTGCCAGCCAAGCCTACATTGACAACAAAAATGTGGATGCTCTGGTAGCTATTACAATAGCGATACCTGTCACGAAGTGAATCGCAACTGCAGACGAGTGAGGGTGAATAAATAATTTGCTGTTAAGCCAGTGTCCACAGAGCATAGATCTAGCACATCTGGCTCTTACATTAGCATGACAAGCCGGGACTGTACTTTCCCTAGCACGTGTGGTATATTACGTTTTCAAGTACAGTCTCCAGGAGTTGAATTGTGTTACTGTCTTTTCAGCCCAAATGCCAACTGATTTGTGCATAAGGGCTTGATACATTCATGTGTGTAGTCAAGACTGAGACTGTGCACTAGGCAAAAGAGCCAAAAAAAGCCAAAATAAACGCCTCAAAAGGCCAAAATAAGAAAGCAAATCTTGAACTAGTAGGCTCGTTGGTCTAGGCGTATGATTCTTGCTTTGGGTGCGAGAGGTCCCGGGTTCAAATCCCGGACGAGCCCTTTATATGTTATTTGACTAAAACTATGTACAGTGCTCTACTTTACTGCATTGTTGTGACATCTGCATCTAAGACATGTCAACATTAAAATAGACCATTTCTGAATGGCAAAGCAACTTTTTGGACTACAGCTTCGGTTATTGTTTAGAAGCAAGAGATCCCTGGCCCTTTTTTGGGTTAAATTGCCAGCCAAGCCTACATTGACAACAAAAATGTGGATGCTCTGGTAGCTATTACACTAGCGATACCTTTCACTAAGTGAATCGCAACTGCAGACGAGTGAGGGTGAATAAATAATTTGCTGTTAAGCCAGTGTCCACAGAGCATAGATCTAGCACATCTGGCTCTTACATTAGCATGACAAGCCGGGACTGTATTTTCCCTAGCACGTGTGGTATATTACGTTTTCAAGTACAGTCTCCAGGAGTTGAATTGTGTTACTGTCTTTTCAGCCCAAATGCCAACTGATTTGTGCATAAGGGCTTGATACATTCATGTGTGTAGTCAAGACTGAGACTGTGCACTAGGCAAAAGAGCCAAAAAAAGCCAAAATAAACGCCTCAAAAGGCCAAAATAAGAAAGCAAATCTTGAACTAGTAGGCTCGTTGGTCTAGGCGTATGATTCTTGCTTTGGGTGCGAGAGGTCCCGGGTTCAAATCCCGGACGAGCCCTTTATATGTTATTTGACTAAAACTATGTACAGTGCTCTACTTTACTGCATTGTTGTGACATCTGCATCTAAGACATGTCAACATTAAAATAGACCATTTCTGAATGGCAAAGCAACTTTTTGGACTACAGCTTCGGTTATTGTTTAGAAGCAAGAGTTCCCTGGCCCTTTTTTGGGTTAAATTGCCAGCCAAGCCTACATTGACAACAAAAATGTGGATGCTCTGGTAGCTATTACACTAGCGATACCTTTCACTAAGTGAATCGCAACTGCAGACGAGTGAGGGTGAATAAATAATTTGCTGTTAAGCCAGTGTCCACAGAGCATAGATCTAGCACATCTGGCTCTTACATTAGCATGACAAGCCGGGACTGTATTTTCCCTAGCACGTGTGGTACATTACGTTTTCAAGTACAGTCTTCAGGAGTTGAATTGTGTTACTGTCTTTTCAGCCCAAATGCCAACTGATTTGTGCATAAAAGCGTGATACATAGATGTGTGTAGTCAAGACTGAGAATGTGCACTAGGCAAAAGAGCCAAAAAAGCCTAAATAAACGCCTCAAAAGGCCAAAATAAGAAATCAAATCTTGAACTAATAGGCTCGTTGGTCTAGTCGTATGATTCTCGCTTCGGGTGTGAGAGGTCCCGGGTTCAAATCCCGGACGAGCCCTTTATATGTTATTTGACTAAAATTATGTACAGTGCTCTTCTTTACTGCATTGTTGTGACATCTGCTTCTAAGACATGTCAACGTTTAAACAGACCGTTTCTGAATGGCAAAGCAGCTTGTTGGACTACATCTTCGGTTATTCTGTTATTGTTTAGAAGCGAGAGATCCCTGGTCCTTTTTTGGGTTAAATTGCCAGCCAAGCCTACATTGACAACAAAAATGTGGATGCTCTGGTAGCTATTACAATAGCGATACCTGTCACGAAGTGAATCGCAACTGCAGACGAGTGAGGGTGAATAAATAATTTGCTGTTAAGCCAGTGTCCACAGAGCATAGATCTAGCACATCTGGCTCTTACATTAGCATGACAAGGCGGGACTGTACTTTCCCTAGCACGTGTGGTATATTACGTTTTCAAGTACAGTCTCCAGGAGTTGAATTGTGTTACTGTCTTTTCAGCCCAAATGCCAACTGATTTGTGCATAAGGGCTTGATACATTCATGTGTGTAGTCAAGACTGAGACTGTGCACTAGGCAAAAGAGCCAAAAAAAGCCAAAATAAACGCCTCAAAAGGCCAAAATAAGAAAGCAAATCTTGAACTAGTAGGCTCGTTGGTCTAGGCGTATGATTTTCGCTTTGGGTGCGAGAGGTCCCGGGTTCAAATCCCGGACGATCCCTTTATATGTTATTTGACTAAAACTATGTACAGTGCTCTACTTTACTGCATTGTTGTGACATCTGCATCTAAGACATGTCAACATTAAAATAGACCATTTCTGAATGGCAAAGCAACTTTTTGGACTACAGCTTCGGTTATTGTTTAGAAGCAAGAGATCCCTGGCCCTTTTTTGGGTTAAATTGCCAGCCAAGCCTACATTGACAACAAAAATGTGGATGCTCTGGTAGCTATTACACTAGCGATACCTTTCACTAAGTGAATCGCAACTGCAGACGAGTGAGGGTGAATAAATAATTTGCTGTTAAGCCAGTGTCCACAGAGCATAGATCTAGCACATCTGGCTCTTACATTAGCATGACAAGCCGGGACTGTATTTTCCCTAGCACGTGTGGTATATTACGTTTTCAAGTACAGTCTCCAGGAGTTGAATTGTGTTACTGTCTTTTCAGCCCAAATGCCAACTGATTTGTGCATAAGGGCTTGATACATTCATGTGTGTAGTCAAGACTGAGACTGTGCACTAGGCAAAAGAGCCAAAAAAAGCCAAAATAAACGCCTCAAAAGGCCAAAATAAGAAAGCAAATCTTGAACTAGTAGGCTCGTTGGTCTAGGCGTATGATTCTTGCTTTGGGTGCGAGAGGTCCCGGGTTCAAATCCCGGACGAGCCCTTTATATGTTATTTGACTAAAACTATGTACAGTGCTCTACTTTACTGCATTGTTGTGACATCTGCATCTAAGACATGTCAACATTAAAATAGACCATTTCTGAATGGCAAAGCAACTTTTTGGACTACAGCTTCGGTTATTGTTTAGAAGCAAGAGTTCCCTGGCCCTTTTTTGGGTTAAATTGCCAGCCAAGCCTACATTGACAACAAAAATGTGGATGCTCTGGTAGCTATTACACTAGCGATACCTTTCACTAAGTGAATCGCAACTGCAGACGAGTGAGGGTGAATAAATAATTTGCTGTTAAGCCAGTGTCCACAGAGCATAGATCTAGCACATCTGGCTCTTACATTAGCATGACAAGCCGGGACTGTATTTTCCCTAGCACGTGTGGTACATTACGTTTTCAAGTACAGTCTTCAGGAGTTGAATTGTGTTACTGTCTTTTCAGCCCAAATGCCAACTGATTTGTGCATAAAAGCGTGATACATAGATGTGTGTAGTCAAGACTGAGAATGTGCACTAGGCAAAAGAGCCAAAAAAGCCTAAATAAACGCCTCAAAAGGCCAAAATAAGAAATCAAATCTTGAACTAATAGGCTCGTTGGTCTAGTCGTATGATTCTCGCTTCGGGTGTGAGAGGTCCCGGGTTCAAATCCCGGACGAGCCCTTTATATGTTATTTGACTAAAATTATGTACAGTGCTCTTCTTTACTGCATTGTTGTGACATCTGCTTCTAAGACATGTCAACGTTTAAACAGACCGTTTCTGAATGGCAAAGCAGCTTGTTGGACTACATCTTCGGTTATTCTGTTATTGTTTAGAAGCGAGAGATCCCTGGTCCTTTTTTGGGTTAAATTGCCAGCCAAGCCTACATTGACAACAAAAATGTGGATGCTCTGGTAGCTATTACAATAGCGATACCTGTCACGAAGTGAATCGCAACTGCAGACGAGTGAGGGTGAATAAATAATTTGCTGTTAAGCCAGTGTCCACAGAGCATAGATCTAGCACATCTGGCTCTTACATTAGCATGACAAGGCGGGACTGTACTTTCCCTAGCACGTGTGGTATATTACGTTTTCAAGTACAGTCTCCAGGAGTTGAATTGTGTTACTGTCTTTTCAGCCCAAATGCCAACTGATTTGTGCATAAGGGCTTGATACATTCATGTGTGTAGTCAAGACTGAGACTGTGCACTAGGCAAAAGAGCCAAAAAAAGCCAAAATAAACGCCTCAAAAGGCCAAAATAAGAAAGCAAATCTTGAACTAGTAGGCTCGTTGGTCTAGGCGTATGATTTTCGCTTTGGGTGCGAGAGGTCCCGGGTTCAAATCCCGGACGATCCCTTTATATGTTATTTGACTAAAACTATGTACAGTGCTCTACTTTACTGCATTGTTGTGACATCTGCATCTAAGACATGTCAACATTAAAATAGACCATTTCTGAATGGCAAAGCAACTTTTTGGACTACAGCTTCGGTTATTGTTTAGAAGCAAGAGATCCCTGGCCCTTTTTTGGGTTAAATTGCCAGCCAAGCCTACATTGACAACAAAAATGTGGATGCTCTGGTAGCTATTACACTAGCGATACCTTTCACTAAGTGAATCGCAACTGCAGACGAGTGAGGGTGAATAAATAATTTGCTGTTAAGCCAGTGTCCACAGAGCATAGATCTAGCACATCTGGCTCTTACATTAGCATGACAAGCCGGGACTGTATTTTCCCTAGCACGTGTGGTATATTACGTTTTCAAGTACAGTCTCCAGGAGTTGAATTGTGTTACTGTCTTTTCAGCCCAAATGCCAACTGATTTGTGCATAAGGGCTTGATACATTCATGTGTGTAGTCAAGACTGAGACTGTGCACTAGGCAAAAGAGCCAAAAAAAGCCAAAATAAACGCCTCAAAAGGCCAAAATAAGAAAGCAAATCTTGAACTAGTAGGCTTGTTGGTCTAGGCGTATGATTCTTGCTTTGGGTGCAAGAGGTCCCGGGTTCAAATCCCGGACGAGCCCTTTATATGTTATTTGACTAAAACTATGTACAGTGCTCTACTTTACTGCATTGTTGTGACATCTGCATCTAAGACATGTCAACATTAAAATAGACCATTTCTGAATGGCAAAGCAACTTTTTGGACTACAGCTTCGGTTATTGTTTAGAAGCAAGAGATCCCTGGCCCTTTTTTGGGTTAAATTGCCAGCCAAGCCTACATTGACAACAAAAATGTGGATGCTCTGGTAGCTATTACAATAGCGATACCTGTCACGAAGTGAATCGCAACTGCAGACGAGTGAGGGTGAATAAATAATTTGCTGTTAAGCCAGTGTCCACAGAGCATAGATCTAGCACATCTGGCTCTTACATTAGCATGACAAGCCGGGACTGTATTTTCCCTAGCACGTGTGGTACATTACGTTTTCAAGTACAGTCTTCAGGAGTTGAATTGTGTTACTGTCTTTTCAGCCCAAATGCCAACTGATTTGTGCATAAAAGCGTGATACATAGATGTGTGTAGTCAAGACTGAGAATGTGCACTAGGCAAAAGAGCCAAAAAAGCCTAAATAAACGCCTCAAAAGGCCAAAATAAGAAATCAAATCTTGAAATAGAAGGCTCGTTGGTCTAGTCGTATGATTCTCGCTTCGGGTGTGAGAGGTCCCGGGTTCAAATCCTGGACGAGCCCTTTTTATGTTATTTGACTAAAATTATGTACAGTGCTCTTCTTTACTGCATTGTTGTGACATCTGCTTCTAAGACATGTCAACGTTTAAACAGACCATTTCTGAATGGCAAAGCAGCTTGTTGGACTACATCTTCGGTTATTCTGTTATTGTTTAGAAGCGAGAGATCCCTGGCCCTTTTTTGGGTTAAATTGCCAGCCAAGCCTACATTGACAACAAAAATGTGGATGCTCTGGTAGCTATTACAATAGCGATACCTGTCACGAAGTGAATCGCAACTGCAGACGAGTGAGGGTGAATAAATAATTTGCTGTTAAGCCAGTGTCCACAGAGCATAGATCTAGCACATCTGGCTCTTACATTAGCATGACAAGCCGGGACTGTACTTTCCCTAGCACGTGTGGTATATTACGTTTTCAAGTACAGTCTCCAGGAGTTGAATTGTGTTACTGTCTTTTCAGCCCAAATGCCAACTGATTTGTGCATAAGGGCTTGATACATTCATGTGTGTAGTCAAGACTGAGACTGTGCACTAGGCAAAAGAGCCAAAAAAAGCCAAAATAAACGCCTCAAAAGGCCAAAATAAGAAAGCAAATCTTGAACTAGTAGGCTCGTTGGTCTAGGCGTATGATTCTTGCTTTGGGTGCGAGAGGTCCCGGGTTCAAATCCCGGACGAGCCCTTTATATGTTATTTGACTAAAACTATGTACAGTGCTCTACTTTACTGCATTGTTGTGACATCTGCATCTAAGACATGTCAACATTAAAATAGACCATTTCTGAATGGCAAAGCAACTTTTTGGACTACAGCTTCGGTTATTGTTTAGAAGCAAGAGATCCCTGGCCCTTTTTTGGGTTAAATTGCCAGCCAAGCCTACATTGACAACAAAAATGTGGATGCTCTGGTAGCTATTACACTAGCGATACCTTTCACTAAGTGAATCGCAACTGCAGACGAGTGAGGGTGAATAAATAATTTGCTGTTAAGCCAGTGTCCACAGAGCATAGATCTAGCACATCTGGCTCTTACATTAGCATGACAAGCCGGGACTGTATTTTCCCTAGCACGTGTGGTATATTACGTTTTCAAGTACAGTCTCCAGGAGTTGAATTGTGTTACTGTCTTTTCAGCCCAAATGCCAACTGATTTGTGCATAAGGGCTTGATACATTCATGTGTGTAGTCAAGACTGAGACTGTGCACTAGGCAAAAGAGCCAAAAAAAGCCAAAATAAACGCCTCAAAAGGCCAAAATAAGAAAGCAAATCTTGAACTAGTAGGCTCGTTGGTCTAGGCGTATGATTCTTGCTTTGGGTGCGAGAGGTCCCGGGTTCAAATCCCGGACGAGCCCTTTATATGTTATTTGACTAAAACTATGTACAGTGCTCTACTTTACTGCATTGTTGTGACATCTGCATCTAAGACATGTCAACATTAAAATAGACCATTTCTGAATGGCAAAGCAACTTTTTGGACTACAGCTTCGGTTATTGTTTAGAAGCAAGAGTTCCCTGGCCCTTTTTTGGGTTAAATTGCCAGCCAAGCCTACATTGACAACAAAAATGTGGATGCTCTGGTAGCTATTACAATAGCGATACCTGTCACGAAGTGAATCGCAACTGCAGACGAGTGAGGGTGAATAAATAATTTGCTGTTAAGCCAGTGTCCACAGAGCATAGATCTAGCACATCTGGCTCTTACATTAGCATGACAAGCCGGGACTGTACTTTCCCTAGCACGTGTGGTATATTACGTTTTCAAGTACAGTCTCCAGGAGTTGAATTGTGTTACTGTCTTTTCAGCCCAAATGCCAACTGATTTGTGCATAAGGGCTTGATACATTCATGTGTGTAGTCAAGACTGAGACTGTGCACTAGGCAAAAGAGCCAAAAAAAGCCAAAATAAACGCCTCAAAAGGCCAAAATAAGAAAGCAAATCTTGAACTAGTAGGCTCGTTGGTCTAGGCGTATGATTCTTGCTTTGGGTGCGAGAGGTCCCGGGTTCAAATCCCGGACGAGCCCTTTATATGTTATTTGACTAAAACTATGTACAGTGCTCTACTTTACTGCATTGTTGTGACATCTGCATCTAAGACATGTCAACATTAAAATAGACCATTTCTGAATGGCAAAGCAACTTTTTGGACTACAGCTTCGGTTATTGTTTAGAAGCAAGAGATCCCTGGCCCTTTTTTGGGTTAAATTGCCAGCCAAGCCTACATTGACAACAAAAATGTGGATGCTCTGGTAGCTATTACACTAGCGATACCTTTCACTAAGTGAATCGCAACTGCAGACGAGTGAGGGTGAATAAATAATTTGCTGTTAAGCCAGTGTCCACAGAGCATAGATCTAGCACATCTGGCTCTTACATTAGCATGACAAGCCGGGACTGTATTTTCCCTAGCACGTGTGGTATATTACGTTTTCAAGTACAGTCTCCAGGAGTTGAATTGTGTTACTGTCTTTTCAGCCCAAATGCCAACTGATTTGTGCATAAGGGCTTGATACATTCATGTGTGTAGTCAAGACTGAGACTGTGCACTAGGCAAAAGAGCCAAAAAAAGCCAAAATAAACGCCTCAAAAGGCCAAAATAAGAAAGCAAATCTTGAACTAGTAGGCTCGTTGGTCTAGGCGTATGATTCTTGCTTTGGGTGCGAGAGGTCCCGGGTTCAAATCCCGGACGAGCCCTTTATATGTTATTTGACTAAAACTATGTACAGTGCTCTACTTTACTGCATTGTTGTGACATCTGCATCTAAGACATGTCAACATTAAAATAGACCATTTCTGAATGGCAAAGCAACTTTTTGGACTACAGCTTCGGTTATTGTTTAGAAGCAAGAGTTCCCTGGCCCTTTTTTGGGTTAAATTGCCAGCCAAGCCTACATTGACAACAAAAATGTGGATGCTCTGGTAGCTATTACACTAGCGATACCTTTCACTAAGTGAATCGCAACTGCAGACGAGTGAGGGTGAATAAATAATTTGCTGTTAAGCCAGTGTCCACAGAGCATAGATCTAGCACATCTGGCTCTTACATTAGCATGACAAGCCGGGACTGTATTTTCCCTAGCACGTGTGGTACATTACGTTTTCAAGTACAGTCTTCAGGAGTTGAATTGTGTTACTGTCTTTTCAGCCCAAATGCCAACTGATTTGTGCATAAAAGCGTGATACATAGATGTGTGTAGTCAAGACTGAGAATGTGCACTAGGCAAAAGAGCCAAAAAAGCCAAAATAAACGCCTCAAAAGGCCAAAATAAGAAATCAAATCTTGAACTAATAGGCTCGTTGGTCTAGTCGTATGATTCTCGCTTCGGGTGTGAGAGGTCCCGGGTTCAAATCCCGGACGAGCCCTTTATATGTTATTTGACTAAAATTATGTACAGTGCTCTTCTTTACTGCATTGTTGTGACATCTGCTTCTAAGACATGTCAACGTTTAAACAGACCGTTTCTGAATGGCAAAGCAGCTTGTTGGACTACATCTTCGGTTATTCTGTTATTGTTTAGAAGCGAGAGATCCCTGGCCCTTTTTTGGGTTAAATTGCCAGCCAAGCCTACATTGACAACAAAAATGTGGATGCTCTGGTAGCTATTACAATAGCGATACCTGTCACGAAGTGAATCGCAACTGCAGACGAGTGAGGGTGAATAAATAATTTGCTGTTAAGCCAGTGTCCACAGAGCATAGATCTAGCACATCTGGCTCTTACATTAGCATGACAAGCCGGGACTGTACTTTCCCTAGCACGTGTGGTATATTACGTTTTCAAGTACAGTCTCCAGGAGTTGAATTGTGTTACTGTCTTTTCAGCCCAAATGCCAACTGATTTGTGCATAAGGGCTTGATACATTCATGTGTGTAGTCAAGACTGAGACTGTGCACTAGGCAAAAGAGCCAAAAAAGCCAAAATAAACGCCTCAAAAGGCCAAAATAAGAAATCAAATCTTGAACTAGTAGGCTCGTTGGTCTAGGCGTATGATTCTCGCTTTGGGTGCGAGAGGTCCCGGGTTCAAATCCCGGACGAGCCCTTTATATGTTATTTGACTAAAACTATGTACAGTGCTCTACTTTACTGCATTGTTGTGACATCTGCATCTAAGACATGTCAACATTAAAATAGACCATTTCTGAATGGCAAAGCAACTTTTTGGACTACAGCTTCGGTTATTGTTTAGAAGCAAGAGATCCCTGGCCCTTTTTTGGGTTAAATTGCCAGCCAAGCCTACATTGACAACAAAAATGTGGATGCTCTGGTAGCTATTACACTAGCGATACCTTTCACTAAGTGAATCGCAACTGCAGACGAGTGAGGGTGAATAAATAATTTGCTGTTAAGCCAGTGTCCACAGAGCATAGATCTAGCACATCTGGCTCTTACATTAGCATGACAAGCCGGGACTGTATTTTCCCTAGCACGTGTGGTATATTACGTTTTCAAGTACAGTCTCCAGGAGTTGAATTGTGTTACTGTCTTTTCAGCCCAAATGCCAACTGATTTGTGCATAAGGGCTTGATACATTCATGTGTGTAGTCAAGACTGAGACTGTGCACTAGGCAAAAGAGCCAAAAAAAGCCAAAATAAACGCCTCAAAAGGCCAAAATAAGAAAGCAAATCTTGAACTAGTAGGCTCGTTGGTCTAGGCGTATGATTCTTGCTTTGGGTGCGAGAGGTCACGGCTTCAAATCCCGGACGAGCCCTTTATATGTTATTTGACTAAAACTATGTACAGTGCTCTACTTTACTGCATTGTTGTGACATCTGCATCTAAGACATGTCAACATTAAAATAGACCATTTCTGAATGGCAAAGCAACTTTTTGGACTACAGCTTCGGTTATTGTTTAGAAGCAAGAGATCCCTGGCCCTTTTTTGGGTTAAATTGCCAGCCAAGCCTACATTGACAACAAAAATGTGGATGCTCTGGTAGCTATTACAATAGCGATACCTGTCACGAAGTGAATCGCAACTGCAGACGAGTGAGGGTGAATAAATAATTTGCTGTTAAGCCAGTGTCCACAGAGCATAGATCTAGCACATCTGGCTCTTACATTAGCATGACAAGCCGGGACTGTATTTTCCCTAGCACGTGTGGTACATTACGTTTTCAAGTACAGTCTTCAGGAGTTGAATTGTGTTACTGTCTTTTCAGCCCAAATGCCAACTGATTTGTGCATAAAAGCGTGATACATAGATGTGTGTAGTCAAGACTGAGAATGTGCACTAGGCAAAAGAGCCAAAAAAGCCAAAATAAACGCCTCAAAAGGCCAAAATAAGAAATCAAATCTTGAAATAGAAGGCTCGTTGGTCTAATCGTATGATTCTCGCTTCGGGTGTGAGAGGTCCCGGGTTCAAATCCTGGACGAGCCCTTTTTATGTTATTTGACTAAAATTATGTACAGTGCTCTTCTTTACTGCATTGTTGTGACATCTGCTTCTAAGACATGTCAACGTTTAAACAGACCGTTTCTGAATGGCAAAGCAGCTTGTTGGACTACATCTTCGGTTATTCTGTTATTGTTTAGAAGCGAGAGATCCCTGGTCCTTTTTTGGGTTAAATTGCCAGCCAAGCCTACATTGACAACAAAAATGTGGATGCTCTGGTAGCTATTACAATAGCGATACCTGTCACGAAGTGAATCGCAACTGCAGACGAGTGAGGGTGAATAAATAATTTGCTGTTAAGCCAGTGTCCACAGAGCATAGATCTAGCACATCTGGCTCTTACATTAGCATGACAAGGCGGGACTGTACTTTCCCTAGCACGTGTGGTATATTACGTTTTCAAGTACAGTCTCCAGGAGTTGAATTGTGTTACTGTCTTTTCAGCCCAAATGCCAACTGATTTGTGCATAAGGGCTTGATACATTCATGTGTGTAGTCAAGACTGAGACTGTGCACTAGGCAAAAGAGCCAAAAAAAGCCAAAATAAACGCCTCAAAAGGCCAAAATAAGAAAGCAAATCTTGAACTAGTAGGCTCGTTGGTCTAGGCGTATGATTTTCGCTTTGGGTGCGAGAGGTCCCGGGTTCAAATCCCGGACGATCCCTTTATATGTTATTTGACTAAAACTATGTACAGTGCTCTACTTTACTGCATTGTTGTGACATCTGCATCTAAGACATGTCAACATTAAAATAGACCATTTCTGAATGGCAAAGCAACTTTTTGGACTACAGCTTCGGTTATTGTTTAGAAGCAAGAGATCCCTGGCCCTTTTTTGGGTTAAATTACCAGCCAAGCCTACATTGACAACAAAAATGTGGATGCTCTGGTAGCTATTACACTAGCGATACCTTTCACTAAGTGAATCGCAACTGCAGACGAGTGAGGGTGAATAAATAATTTGCTGTTAAGCCAGTGTCCACAGAGCATAGATCTAGCACATCTGGCTCTTACATTAGCATGACAAGCCGGGACTGTATTTTCCCTAGCACGTGTGGTATATTACGTTTTCAAGTACAGTCTCCAGGAGTTGAATTGTGTTACTGTCTTTTCAGCCCAAATGCCAACTGATTTGTGCATAAGGGCTTGATACATTCATGTGTGTAGTCAAGACTGAGACTGTGCACTAGGCAAAAGAGCCAAAAAAAGCCAAAATAAACGCCTCAAAAGGCCAAAATAAGAAAGCAAATCTTGAACTAGTAGGCTCGTTGGTCTAGGCGTATGATTCTTGCTTTGGGTGCAAGAGGTCCCGGGTTCAAATCCCGGACGAGCCCTTTATATGTTATTTGACTAAAACTATGTACAGTGCTCTACTTTACTGCATTGTTGTGACATCTGCATCTAAGACATGTCAACATTAAAATAGACCATTTCTGAATGGCAAAGCAACTTTTTGGACTACAGCTTCGGTTATTGTTTAGAAGCAAGAGTTCCCTGGCCCTTTTTTGGGTTAAATTGCCAGCCAAGCCTACATTGACAACAAAAATGTGGATGCTCTGGTAGCTATTACACTAGCGATACCTTTCACTAAGTGAATCGCAACTGCAGACGAGTGAGGGTGAATAAATAATTTGCTGTTAAGCCAGTGTCCACAGAGCATAGATCTAGCACATCTGGCTCTTACATTAGCATGACAAGCCGGGACTGTATTTTCCCTAGCACGTGTGGTACATTACGTTTTCAAGTACAGTCTTCAGGAGTTGAATTGTGTTACTGTCTTTTCAGCCCAAATGCCAACTGATTTGTGCATAAAAGCGTGATACATAGATGTGTGTAGTCAAGACTGAGAATGTGCACTAGGCAAAAGAGCCAAAAAAGCCTAAATAAACGCCTCAAAAGGCCAAAATAAGAAATCAAATCTTGAACTAATAGGCTCGTTGGTCTAGTCGTATGATTCTCGCTTCGGGTGTGAGAGGTCCCGGGTTCAAATCCCGGACGAGCCCTTTATATGTTATTTGACTAAAATTATGTACAGTGCTCTTCTTTACTGCATTGTTGTGACATCTGCTTCTAAGACATGTCAACGTTTAAACAGACCGTTTCTGAATGGCAAAGCAGCTTGTTGGACTACATCTTCGGTTATTCTGTTATTGTTTAGAAGCGAGAGATCCCTGGCCCTTTTTTGGGTTAAATTGCCAGCCAAGCCTACATTGACAACAAAAATGTGGATGCTCTGGTAGCTATTACAATAGCGATACCTGTCACGAAGTGAATCGCAACTGCAGACGAGTGAGGGTGAATAAATAATTTGCTGTTAAGCCAGTGTCCACAGAGCATAGATCTAGCACATCTGGCTCTTACATTAGCATGACAAGGCGGGACTGTACTTTCCCTAGCACGTGTGGTATATTACGTTTTCAAGTACAGTCTCCAGGAGTTGAATTGTGTTACTGTCTTTTCAGCCCAAATGCCAACTGATTTGTGCATAAGGGCTTGATACATTCATGTGTGTAGTCAAGACTGAGACTGTGCACTAGGCAAAAGAGCCAAAAAAGCCAAAATAAACGCCTCAAAAGGCCAAAATAAGAAATCAAATCTTGAACTAGTAGGCTCGTTGGTCTAGGCGTATGATTCTCGCTTTGGGTGCGAGAGGTCCCGGGTTCAAATCCCGGACGAGCCCTTTATATGTTATTTGACTAAAACTATGTACAGTGCTCTACTTTACTGCATTGTTGTGACATCTGCATCTAAGACATGTCAACATTAAAATAGACCATTTCTGAATGGCAAAGCAACTTTTTGGACTACAGCTTCGGTTATTGTTTAGAAGCAAGAGATCCCTGGCCCTTTTTTGGGTTAAATTGCCAGCCAAGCCTACATTGACAACAAAAATGTGGATGCTCTGGTAGCTATTACACTAGCGATACCTTTCACTAAGTGAATCGCAACTGCAGACGAGTGAGGGTGAATAAATAATTTGCTGTTAAGCCAGTGTCCACAGAGCATAGATCTAGCACATCTGGCTCTTACATTAGCATGACAAGCCGGGACTGTATTTTCCCTAGCACGTGTGGTACATTACGTTTTCAAGTACAGTCTTCAGGAGTTGAATTGTGTTACTGTCTTTTCAGCCCAAATGCCAACTGATTTGTGCATAAAAGCGTGATACATAGATGTGTGTAGTCAAGACTGAGAATGTGCACTAGGCAAAAGAGCCAAAAAAGCCTAAATAAACGCCTCAAAAGGCCAAAATAAGAAATCAAATCTTGAAATAGAAGGCTCGTTGGTCTAGTCGTATGATTCTCGCTTCGGGTGTGAGAGGTCCCGGGTTCAAATCCTGGACGAGCCCTTTTTATGTTATTTGACTAAAATTATGTACAGTGCTCTTCTTTACTGCATTGTTGTGACATCTGCTTCTAAGACATGTCAACGTTTAAACAGACCATTTCTGAATGGCAAAGCAGCTTGTTGGACTACATCTTCGGTTATTCTGTTATTGTTTAGAAGCGAGAGATCCCTGGCCCTTTTTTGGGTTAAATTGCCAGCCAAGCCTACATTGACAACAAAAATGTGGATGCTCTGGTAGCTATTACAATAGCGATACCTGTCACGAAGTGAATCGCAACTGCAGACGAGTGAGGGTGAATAAATAATTTGCTGTTAAGCCAGTGTCCACAGAGCATAGATCTAGCACATCTGGCTCTTACATTAGCATGACAAGCCGGGACTGTACTTTCCCTAGCACGTGTGGTATATTACGTTTTCAAGTACAGTCTCCAGGAGTTGAATTGTGTTACTGTCTTTTCAGCCCAAATGCCAACTGATTTGTGCATAAGGGCTTGATACATTCATGTGTGTAGTCAAGACTGAGACTGTGCACTAGGCAAAAGAGCCAAAAAAAGCCAAAATAAACGCCTCAAAAGGCCAAAATAAGAAAGCAAATCTTGAACTAGTAGGCTCGTTGGTCTAGGCGTATGATTCTTGCTTTGGGTGCGAGAGGTCCCGGGTTCAAATCCCGGACGAGCCCTTTATATGTTATTTGACTAAAACTATGTACAGTGCTCTACTTTACTGCATTGTTGTGACATCTGCATCTAAGACATGTCAACATTAAAATAGACCATTTCTGAATGGCAAAGCAACTTTTTGGACTACAGCTTCGGTTATTGTTTAGAAGCAAGAGATCCCTGGCCCTTTTTTGGGTTAAATTGCCAGCCAAGCCTACATTGACAACAAAAATGTGGATGCTCTGGTAGCTATTACACTAGCGATACCTTTCACTAAGTGAATCGCAACTGCAGACGAGTGAGGGTGAATAAATAATTTGCTGTTAAGCCAGTGTCCACAGAGCATAGATCTAGCACATCTGGCTCTTACATTAGCATGACAAGCCGGGACTGTATTTTCCCTAGCACGTGTGGTATATTACGTTTTCAAGTACAGTCTCCAGGAGTTGAATTGTGTTACTGTCTTTTCAGCCCAAATGCCAACTGATTTGTGCATAAGGGCTTGATACATTCATGTGTGTAGTCAAGACTGAGACTGTGCACTAGGCAAAAGAGCCAAAAAAAGCCAAAATAAACGCCTCAAAAGGCCAAAATAAGAAAGCAAATCTTGAACTAGTAGGCTCGTTGGTCTAGGCGTATGATTCTTGCTTTGGGTGCGAGAGGTCCCGGGTTCAAATCCCGGACGAGCCCTTTATATGTTATTTGACTAAAACTATGTACAGTGCTCTACTTTACTGCATTGTTGTGACATCTGCATCTAAGACATGTCAACATTAAAATAGACCATTTCTGAATGGCAAAGCAACTTTTTGGACTACAGCTTCGGTTATTGTTTAGAAGCAAGAGTTCCCTGGCCCTTTTTTGGGTTAAATTGCCAGCCAAGCCTACATTGACAACAAAAATGTGGATGCTCTGGTAGCTATTACACTAGCGATACCTTTCACTAAGTGAATCGCAACTGCAGACGAGTGAGGGTGAATAAATAATTTGCTGTTAAGCCAGTGTCCACAGAGCATAGATCTAGCACATCTGGCTCTTACATTAGCATGACAAGCCGGGACTGTATTTTCCCTAGCACGTGTGGTACATTACGTTTTCAAGTACAGTCTTCAGGAGTTGAATTGTGTTACTGTCTTTTCAGCCCAAATGCCAACTGATTTGTGCATAAAAGCGTGATACATAGATGTGTGTAGTCAAGACTGAGAATGTGCACTAGGCAAAAGAGCCAAAAAAGCCTAAATAAACGCCTCAAAAGGCCAAAATAAGAAATCAAATCTTGAACTAATAGGCTCGTTGGTCTAGTCGTATGATTCTCGCTTCGGGTGTGAGAGGTCCCGGGTTCAAATCCCGGACGAGCCCTTTATATGTTATTTGACTAAAATTATGTACAGTGCTCTTCTTTACTGCATTGTTGTGACATCTGCTTCTAAGACATGTCAACGTTTAAACAGACCGTTTCTGAATGGCAAAGCAGCTTGTTGGACTACATCTTCGGTTATTCTGTTATTGTTTAGAAGCGAGAGATCCCTGGCCCTTTTTTGGGTTAAATTGCCAGCCAAGCCTACATTGACAACAAAAATGTGGATGCTCTGGTAGCTATTACAATAGCGATACCTGTCACGAAGTGAATCGCAACTGCAGACGAGTGAGGGTGAATAAATAATTTGCTGTTAAGCCAGTGTCCACAGAGCATAGATCTAGCACATCTGGCTCTTACATTAGCATGACAAGGCGGGACTGTACTTTCCCTAGCACGTGTGGTATATTACGTTTTCAAGTACAGTCTCCAGGAGTTGAATTGTGTTACTGTCTTTTCAGCCCAAATGCCAACTGATTTGTGCATAAGGGCTTGATACATTCATGTGTGTAGTCAAGACTGAGACTGTGCACTAGGCAAAAGAGCCAAAAAAGCCAAAATAAACGCCTCAAAAGGCCAAAATAAGAAATCAAATCTTGAACTAGTAGGCTCGTTGGTCTAGGCGTATGATTCTCGCTTTGGGTGCGAGAGGTCCCGGGTTCAAATCCCGGACGAGCCCTTTATATGTTATTTGACTAAAACTATGTACAGTGCTCTACTTTACTGCATTGTTGTGACATCTGCATCTAAGACATGTCAACATTAAAATAGACCATTTCTGAATGGCAAAGCAACTTTTTGGACTACAGCTTCGGTTATTGTTTAGAAGCAAGAGATCCCTGGCCCTTTTTTGGGTTAAATTGCCAGCCAAGCCTACATTGACAACAAAAATGTGGATGCTCTGGTAGCTATTACACTAGCGATACCTTTCACTAAGTGAATCGCAACTGCAGACGAGTGAGGGTGAATAAATAATTTGCTGTTAAGCCAGTGTCCACAGAGCATAGATCTAGCACATCTGGCTCTTACATTAGCATGACAAGCCGGGACTGTATTTTCCCTAGCACGTGTGGTATATTACGTTTTCAAGTACAGTCTCCAGGAGTTGAATTGTGTTACTGTCTTTTCAGCCCAAATGCCAACTGATTTGTGCATAAGGGCTTGATACATTCATGTGTGTAGTCAAGACTGAGACTGTGCACTAGGCAAAAGAGCCAAAAAAGCCAAAATAAACGCCTCAAAAGGCCAAAATAAGAAATCAAATCTTGAACTAGTAGGCTCGTTGGTCTAGGCGTATGATTCTTGCTTTGGGTGCGAGAGGTCCCGGGTTCAAATCCCGGACGAGCCCTTTATATGTTATTTGACTAAAACTATGTACAGTGCTCTACTTTACTGCATTGTTGTGACATCTGCATCTAAGACATGTCAACATTAAAATAGACCATTTCTGAATGGCAAAGCAACTTTTTGGACTACAGCTTCGGTTATTGTTTAGAAGCAAGGGATCCCTGGCCCTTTTTTGGGTTAAATTGCCAGCCAAGCCTACATTGACAACAAAAATGTGGATGCTCTGGTAGCTATTACAATAGCGATACCTGTCACGAAGTGAATCGCAACTGCAGACGAGTGAGGGTGAATAAATAATTTGCTGTTAAGCCAGTGTCCACAGAGCATAGATCTAGCACATCTGGCTCTTACATTAGCATGACAAGCCGGGACTGTATTTTCCCTAGCACGTGTGGTACATTACGTTTTCAAGTACAGTCTTCAGGAGTTGAATTGTGTTACTGTCTTTTCAGCCCAAATGCCAACTGATTTGTGCATAAAAGCGTGATACATAGATGTGTGTAGTCAAGACTGAGAATGTGCACTAGGCAAAAGAGCCAAAAAAGCCAAAATAAACGCCTCAAAAGGCCAAAATAAGAAATCAAATCTTGAAATAGAAGGCTCGTTGGTCTAATCGTATGATTCTCGCTTCGGGTGTGAGAGGTCCCGGGTTCAAATCCTGGATGAGCCCTTTTTATGTTATTTGACTAAAATTATGTACAGTGCTCTTCTTTACTGCATTGTTGTGACATCTGCTTCTAAGACATGTCAACGTTTAAACAGACCGTTTCTGAATGGCAAAGCAGCTTGTTGGACTACATCTTCGGTTATTCTGTTATTGTTTAGAAGCGAGAGATCCCTGGTCCTTTTTTGGGTTAAATTGCCAGCCAAGCCTACATTGACAACAAAAATGTGGATGCTCTGGTAGCTATTACAATAGCGATACCTGTCACGAAGTGAATCGCAACTGCAGACGAGTGAGGGTGAATAAATAATTTGCTGTTAAGCCAGTGTCCACAGAGCATAGATCTAGCACATCTGGCTCTTACATTAGCATGACAAGGCGGGACTGTACTTTCCCTAGCACGTGTGGTATATTACGTTTTCAAGTACAGTCTCCAGGAGTTGAATTGTGTTACTGTCTTTTCAGCCCAAATGCCAACTGATTTGTGCATAAGGGCTTGATACATTCATGTGTGTAGTCAAGACTGAGACTGTGCACTAGGCAAAAGAGCCAAAAAAAGCCAAAATAAACGCCTCAAAAGGCCAAAATAAGAAAGCAAATCTTGAACTAGTAGGCTCGTTGGTCTAGGCGTATGATTTTCGCTTTGGGTGCGAGAGGTCCCGGGTTCAAATCCCGGACGATCCCTTTATATGTTATTTGACTAAAACTATGTACAGTGCTCTACTTTACTGCATTGTTGTGACATCTGCATCTAAGACATGTCAACATTAAAATAGACCATTTCTGAATGGCAAAGCAACTTTTTGGACTACAGCTTCGGTTATTGTTTAGAAGCAAGAGATCCCTGGCCCTTTTTTGGGTTAAATTACCAGCCAAGCCTACATTGACAACAAAAATGTGGATGCTCTGGTAGCTATTACACTAGCGATACCTTTCACTAAGTGAATCGCAACTGCAGACGAGTGAGGGTGAATAAATAATTTGCTGTTAAGCCAGTGTCCACAGAGCATAGATCTAGCACATCTGGCTCTTACATTAGCATGACAAGCCGGGACTGTATTTTCCCTAGCACGTGTGGTATATTACGTTTTCAAGTACAGTCTCCAGGAGTTGAATTGTGTTACTGTCTTTTCAGCCCAAATGCCAACTGATTTGTGCATAAGGGCTTGATACATTCATGTGTGTAGTCAAGACTGAGACTGTGCACTAGGCAAAAGAGCCAAAAAAAGCCAAAATAAACGCCTCAAAAGGCCAAAATAAGAAAGCAAATCTTGAACTAGTAGGCTCGTTGGTCTAGGCGTATGATTCTTGCTTTGGGTGCAAGAGGTCCCGGGTTCAAATCCCGGACGAGCCCTTTATATGTTATTTGACTAAAACTATGTACAGTGCTCTACTTTACTGCATTGTTGTGACATCTGCATCTAAGACATGTCAACATTAAAATAGACCATTTCTGAATGGCAAAGCAACTTTTTGGACTACAGCTTCGGTTATTGTTTAGAAGCAAGAGATCCCTGGCCCTTTTTTGGGTTAAATTGCCAGCCAAGCCTACATTGACAACAAAAATGTGGATGCTCTGGTAGCTATTACACTAGCGATACCTTTCACTAAGTGAATCGCAACTGCAGACGAGTGAGGGTGAATAAATAATTTGCTGTTAAGCCAGTGTCCACAGAGCATAGATCTAGCACATCTGGCTCTTACATTAGCATGACAAGCCGGGACTGTATTTTCCCTAGCACGTGTGGTACATTACGTTTTCAAGTACAGTCTTCAGGAGTTGAATTGTGTTACTGTCTTTTCAGCCCAAATGCCAACTGATTTGTGCATAAAAGCGTGATACATAGATGTGTGTAGTCAAGACTGAGAATGTGCACTAGGCAAAAGAGCCAAAAAAGCCTAAATAAACGCCTCAAAAGGCCAAAATAAGAAATCAAATCTTGAAATAGAAGGCTCGTTGGTCTAGTCGTATGATTCTCGCTTCGGGTGTGAGAGGTCCCGGGTTCAAATCCTGGACGAGCCCTTTTTATGTTATTTGACTAAAATTATGTACAGTGCTCTTCTTTACTGCATTGTTGTGACATCTGCTTCTAAGACATGTCAACGTTTAAACAGACCATTTCTGAATGGCAAAGCAGCTTGTTGGACTACATCTTCGGTTATTCTGTTATTGTTTAGAAGCGAGAGATCCCTGGCCCTTTTTTGGGTTAAATTGCCAGCCAAGCCTACATTGACAACAAAAATGTGGATGCTCTGGTAGCTATTACAATAGCGATACCTGTCACGAAGTGAATCGCAACTGCAGACGAGTGAGGGTGAATAAATAATTTGCTGTTAAGCCAGTGTCCACAGAGCATAGATCTAGCACATCTGGCTCTTACATTAGCATGACAAGCCGGGACTGTACTTTCCCTAGCACGTGTGGTATATTACGTTTTCAAGTACAGTCTCCAGGAGTTGAATTGTGTTACTGTCTTTTCAGCCCAAATGCCAACTGATTTGTGCATAAGGGCTTGATACATTCATGTGTGTAGTCAAGACTGAGACTGTGCACTAGGCAAAAGAGCCAAAAAAAGCCAAAATAAACGCCTCAAAAGGCCAAAATAAGAAAGCAAATCTTGAACTAGTAGGCTCGTTGGTCTAGGCGTATGATTCTTGCTTTGGGTGCGAGAGGTCCCGGGTTCAAATCCCGGACGAGCCCTTTATATGTTATTTGACTAAAACTATGTACAGTGCTCTACTTTACTGCATTGTTGTGACATCTGCATCTAAGACATGTCAACATTAAAATAGACCATTTCTGAATGGCAAAGCAACTTTTTGGACTACAGCTTCGGTTATTGTTTAGAAGCAAGAGATCCCTGGCCCTTTTTTGGGTTAAATTACCAGCCAAGCCTACATTGACAACAAAAATGTGGATGCTCTGGTAGCTATTACACTAGCGATACCTTTCACTAAGTGAATCGCAACTGCAGACGAGTGAGGGTGAATAAATAATTTGCTGTTAAGCCAGTGTCCACAGAGCATAGATCTAGCACATCTGGCTCTTACATTAGCATGACAAGCCGGGACTGTATTTTCCCTAGCACGTGTGGTATATTACGTTTTCAAGTACAGTCTCCAGGAGTTGAATTGTGTTACTGTCTTTTCAGCCCAAATGCCAACTGATTTGTGCATAAGGGCTTGATACATTCATGTGTGTAGTCAAGACTGAGACTGTGCACTAGGCAAAAGAGCCAAAAAAAGCCAAAATAAACGCCTCAAAAGGCCAAAATAAGAAAGCAAATCTTGAACTAGTAGGCTCGTTGGTCTAGGCGTATGATTCTTGCTTTGGGTGCGAGAGGTCCCGGGTTCAAATCCCGGACGAGCCCTTTATATGTTATTTGACTAAAACTATGTACAGTGCTCTACTTTACTGCATTGTTGTGACATCTGCATCTAAGACATGTCAACATTAAAATAGACCATTTCTGAATGGCAAAGCAACTTTTTGGACTACAGCTTCGGTTATTGTTTAGAAGCAAGAGTTCCCTGGCCCTTTTTTGGGTTAAATTGCCAGCCAAGCCTACATTGACAACAAAAATGTGGATGCTCTGGTAGCTATTACACTAGCGATACCTTTCACTAAGTGAATCGCAACTGCAGACGAGTGAGGGTGAATAAATAATTTGCTGTTAAGCCAGTGTCCACAGAGCATAGATCTAGCACATCTGGCTCTTACATTAGCATGACAAGCCGGGACTGTATTTTCCCTAGCACGTGTGGTACATTACGTTTTCAAGTACAGTCTTCAGGAGTTGAATTGTGTTACTGTCTTTTCAGCCCAAATGCCAACTGATTTGTGCATAAAAGCGTGATACATAGATGTGTGTAGTCAAGACTGAGAATGTGCACTAGGCAAAAGAGCCAAAAAAGCCTAAATAAACGCCTCAAAAGGCCAAAATAAGAAATCAAATCTTGAACTAATAGGCTCGTTGGTCTAGTCGTATGATTCTCGCTTCGGGTGTGAGAGGTCCCGGGTTCAAATCCCGGACGAGCCCTTTATATGTTATTTGACTAAAATTATGTACAGTGCTCTTCTTTACTGCATTGTTGTGACATCTGCTTCTAAGACATGTCAACGTTTAAACAGACCGTTTCTGAATGGCAAAGCAGCTTGTTGGACTACATCTTCGGTTATTCTGTTATTGTTTAGAAGCGAGAGATCCCTGGCCCTTTTTTGGGTTAAATTGCCAGCCAAGCCTACATTGACAACAAAAATGTGGATGCTCTGGTAGCTATTACAATAGCGATACCTGTCACGAAGTGAATCGCAACTGCAGACGAGTGAGGGTGAATAAATAATTTGCTGTTAAGCCAGTGTCCACAGAGCATAGATCTAGCACATCTGGCTCTTACATTAGCATGACAAGGCGGGACTGTACTTTCCCTAGCACGTGTGGTATATTACGTTTTCAAGTACAGTCTCCAGGAGTTGAATTGTGTTACTGTCTTTTCAGCCCAAATGCCAACTGATTTGTGCATAAGGGCTTGATACATTCATGTGTGTAGTCAAGACTGAGACTGTGCACTAGGCAAAAGAGCCAAAAAAGCCAAAATAAACGCCTCAAAAGGCCAAAATAAGAAATCAAATCTTGAACTAGTAGGCTCGTTGGTCTAGGCGTATGATTCTCGCTTTGGGTGCGAGAGGTCCCGGGTTCAAATCCCGGACGAGCCCTTTATATGTTATTTGACTAAAACTATGTACAGTGCTCTACTTTACTGCATTGTTGTGACATCTGCATCTAAGACATGTCAACATTAAAATAGACCATTTCTGAATGGCAAAGCAACTTTTTGGACTACAGCTTCGGTTATTGTTTAGAAGCAAGAGATCCCTGGCCCTTTTTTGGGTTAAATTGCCAGCCAAGCCTACATTGACAACAAAAATGTGGATGCTCTGGTAGCTATTACACTAGCGATACCTTTCACTAAGTGAATCGCAACTGCAGACGAGTGAGGGTGAATAAATAATTTGCTGTTAAGCCAGTGTCCACAGAGCATAGATCTAGCACATCTGGCTCTTACATTAGCATGACAAGCCGGGACTGTATTTTCCCTAGCACGTGTGGTATATTACGTTTTCAAGTACAGTCTCCAGGAGTTGAATTGTGTTACTGTCTTTTCAGCCCAAATGCCAACTGATTTGTGCATAAGGGCTTGATACATTCATGTGTGTAGTCAAGACTGAGACTGTGCACTAGGCAAAAGAGCCAAAAAAAGCCAAAATAAACGCCTCAAAAGGCCAAAATAAGAAAGCAAATCTTGAACTAGTAGGCTCGTTGGTCTAGGCGTATGATTCTTGCTTTGGGTGCGAGAGGTCCCGGGTTCAAATCCCGGACGAGCCCTTTATATGTTATTTGACTAAAACTATGTACAGTGCTCTACTTTACTGCATTGTTGTGACATCTGCATCTAAGACATGTCAACATTAAAATAGACCATTTCTGAATGGCAAAGCAACTTTTTGGACTACAGCTTCGGTTATTGTTTAGAAGCAAGAGATCCCTGGCCCTTTTTTGGGTTAAATTGCCAGCCAAGCCTACATTGACAACAAAAATGTGGATGCTCTGGTAGCTATTACAATAGCGATACCTGTCACGAAGTGAATCGCAACTGCAGACGAGTGAGGGTGAATAAATAATTTGCTGTTAAGCCAGTGTCCACAGAGCATAGATCTAGCACATCTGGCTCTTACATTAGCATGACAAGCCGGGACTGTATTTTCCCTAGCACGTGTGGTACATTACGTTTTCAAGTACAGTCTTCAGGAGTTGAATTGTGTTACTGTCTTTTCAGCCCAAATGCCAACTGATTTGTGCATAAAAGCGTGATACATAGATGTGTGTAGTCAAGACTGAGAATGTGCACTAGGCAAAAGAGCCAAAAAAGCCTAAATAAACGCCTCAAAAGGCCAAAATAAGAAATCAAATCTTGAAATAGAAGGCTCGTTGGTCTAATCGTATGATTCTCGCTTCGGGTGTGAGAGGTCCCGGGTTCAAATCCTGGACGAGCCCTTTTTATGTTATTTGACTAAAATTATGTACAGTGCTCTTCTTTACTGCATTGTTGTGACATCTGCTTCTAAGACATGTCAACGTTTAAACAGACCGTTTCTGAATGGCAAAGCAGCTTGTTGGACTACATCTTCGGTTATTCTGTTATTGTTTAGAAGCGAGAGATCCCTGGTCCTTTTTTGGGTTAAATTGCCAGCCAAGCCTACATTGACAACAAAAATGTGGATGCTCTGGTAGCTATTACAATAGCGATACCTGTCACGAAGTGAATCGCAACTGCAGACGAGTGAGGGTGAATAAATAATTTGCTGTTAAGCCAGTGTCCACAGAGCATAGATCTAGCACATCTGGCTCTTACATTAGCATGACAAGGCGGGACTGTACTTTCCCTAGCACGTGTGGTATATTACGTTTTCAAGTACAGTCTCCAGGAGTTGAATTGTGTTACTGTCTTTTCAGCCCAAATGCCAACTGATTTGTGCATAAGGGCTTGATACATTCATGTGTGTAGTCAAGACTGAGACTGTGCACTAGGCAAAAGAGCCAAAAAAAGCCAAAATAAACGCCTCAAAAGGCCAAAATAAGAAAGCAAATCTTGAACTAGTAGGCTCGTTGGTCTAGGCGTATGATTTTCGCTTTGGGTGCGAGAGGTCCCGGGTTCAAATCCCGGACGATCCCTTTATATGTTATTTGACTAAAACTATGTACAGTGCTCTACTTTACTGCATTGTTGTGACATCTGCATCTAAGACATGTCAACATTAAAATAGACCATTTCTGAATGGCAAAGCAACTTTTTGGACTACAGCTTCGGTTATTGTTTAGAAGCAAGAGATCCCTGGCCCTTTTTTGGGTTAAATTACCAGCCAAGCCTACATTGACAACAAAAATGTGGATGCTCTGGTAGCTATTACACTAGCGATACCTTTCACTAAGTGAATCGCAACTGCAGACGAGTGAGGGTGAATAAATAATTTGCTGTTAAGCCAGTGTCCACAGAGCATAGATCTAGCACATCTGGCTCTTACATTAGCATGACAAGCCGGGACTGTATTTTCCCTAGCACGTGTGGTACATTACGTTTTCAAGTACAGTCTTCAGGAGTTGAATTGTGTTACTGTCTTTTCAGCCCAAATGCCAACTGATTTGTGCATAAAAGCGTGATACATAGATGTGTGTAGTCAAGACTGAGAATGTGCACTAGGCAAAAGAGCCAAAAAAGCCAAAATAAACGCCTCAAAAGGCCAAAATAAGAAATCAAATCTTGAAATAGAAGGCTCGTTGGTCTAATCGTATGATTCTCGCTTCGGGTGTGAGAGGTCCCGGGTTCAAATCCTGGACGAGCCCTTTTTATGTTATTTGACTAAAATTATGTACAGTGCTCTTCTTTACTGCATTGTTGTGACATCTGCTTCTAAGACATGTCAACGTTTAAACAGACCGTTTCTGAATGGCAAAGCAGCTTGTTGGACTACATCTTCGGTTATTCTGTTATTGTTTAGAAGCGAGAGATCCCTGGTCCTTTTTTGGGTTAAATTGCCAGCCAAGCCTACATTGACAACAAAAATGTGGATGCTCTGGTAGCTATTACAATAGCGATACCTGTCACGAAGTGAATCGCAACTGCAGACGAGTGAGGGTGAATAAATAATTTGCTGTTAAGCCAGTGTCCACAGAGCATAGATCTAGCACATCTGGCTCTTACATTAGCATGACAAGGCGGGACTGTACTTTCCCTAGCACGTGTGGTATATTACGTTTTCAAGTACAGTCTCCAGGAGTTGAATTGTGTTACTGTCTTTTCAGCCCAAATGCCAACTGATTTGTGCATAAGGGCTTGATACATTCATGTGTGTAGTCAAGACTGAGACTGTGCACTAGGCAAAAGAGCCAAAAAAAGCCAAAATAAACGCCTCAAAAGGCCAAAATAAGAAAGCAAATCTTGAACTAGTAGGCTCGTTGGTCTAGGCGTATGATTTTCGCTTTGGGTGCGAGAGGTCCCGGGTTCAAATCCCGGACGATCCCTTTATATGTTATTTGACTAAAACTATGTACAGTGCTCTACTTTACTGCATTGTTGTGACATCTGCATCTAAGACATGTCAACATTAAAATAGACCATTTCTGAATGGCAAAGCAACTTTTTGGACTACAGCTTCGGTTATTGTTTAGAAGCAAGAGATCCCTGGCCCTTTTTTGGGTTAAATTACCAGCCAAGCCTACATTGACAACAAAAATGTGGATGCTCTGGTAGCTATTACACTAGCGATACCTTTCACTAAGTGAATCGCAACTGCAGACGAGTGAGGGTGAATAAATAATTTGCTGTTAAGCCAGTGTCCACAGAGCATAGATCTAGCACATCTGGCTCTTACATTAGCATGACAAGCCGGGACTGTATTTTCCCTAGCACGTGTGGTATATTACGTTTTCAAGTACAGTCTCCAGGAGTTGAATTGTGTTACTGTCTTTTCAGCCCAAATGCCAACTGATTTGTGCATAAGGGCTTGATACATTCATGTGTGTAGTCAAGACTGAGACTGTGCACTAGGCAAAAGAGCCAAAAAAAGCCAAAATAAACGCCTCAAAAGGCCAAAATAAGAAAGCAAATCTTGAACTAGTAGGCTCGTTGGTCTAGGCGTATGATTCTTGCTTTGGGTGCAAGAGGTCCCGGGTTCAAATCCCGGACGAGCCCTTTATATGTTATTTGACTAAAACTATGTACAGTGCTCTACTTTACTGCATTGTTGTGACATCTGCATCTAAGACATGTCAACATTAAAATAGACCATTTCTGAATGGCAAAGCAACTTTTTGGACTACAGCTTCGGTTATTGTTTAGAAGCAAGAGATCCCTGGCCCTTTTTTGGGTTAAATTGCCAGCCAAGCCTACATTGACAACAAAAATGTGGATGCTCTGGTAGCTATTACACTAGCGATACCTTTCACTAAGTGAATCGCAACTGCAGACGAGTGAGGGTGAATAAATAATTTGCTGTTAAGCCAGTGTCCACAGAGCATAGATCTAGCACATCTGGCTCTTACATTAGCATGACAAGCCGGGACTGTATTTTCCCTAGCACGTGTGGTACATTACGTTTTCAAGTACAGTCTTCAGGAGTTGAATTGTGTTACTGTCTTTTCAGCCCAAATGCCAACTGATTTGTGCATAAAAGCGTGATACATAGATGTGTGTAGTCAAGACTGAGAATGTGCACTAGGCAAAAGAGCCAAAAAAGCCTAAATAAACGCCTCAAAAGGCCAAAATAAGAAATCAAATCTTGAAATAGAAGGCTCGTTGGTCTAGTCGTATGATTCTCGCTTCGGGTGTGAGAGGTCCCGGGTTCAAATCCTGGACGAGCCCTTTTTATGTTATTTGACTAAAATTATGTACAGTGCTCTTCTTTACTGCATTGTTGTGACATCTGCTTCTAAGACATGTCAACGTTTAAACAGACCATTTCTGAATGGCAAAGCAGCTTGTTGGACTACATCTTCGGTTATTCTGTTATTGTTTAGAAGCGAGAGATCCCTGGCCCTTTTTTGGGTTAAATTGCCAGCCAAGCCTACATTGACAACAAAAATGTGGATGCTCTGGTAGCTATTACAATAGCGATACCTGTCACGAAGTGAATCGCAACTGCAGACGAGTGAGGGTGAATAAATAATTTGCTGTTAAGCCAGTGTCCACAGAGCATAGATCTAGCACATCTGGCTCTTACATTAGCATGACAAGCCGGGACTGTACTTTCCCTAGCACGTGTGGTATATTACGTTTTCAAGTACAGTCTCCAGGAGTTGAATTGTGTTACTGTCTTTTCAGCCCAAATGCCAACTGATTTGTGCATAAGGGCTTGATACATTCATGTGTGTAGTCAAGACTGAGACTGTGCACTAGGCAAAAGAGCCAAAAAAAGCCAAAATAAACGCCTCAAAAGGCCAAAATAAGAAAGCAAATCTTGAACTAGTAGGCTCGTTGGTCTAGGCGTATGATTCTTGCTTTGGGTGCGAGAGGTCCCGGGTTCAAATCCCGGACGAGCCCTTTATATGTTATTTGACTAAAACTATGTACAGTGCTCTACTTTACTGCATTGTTGTGACATCTGCATCTAAGACATGTCAACATTAAAATAGACCATTTCTGAATGGCAAAGCAACTTTTTGGACTACAGCTTCGGTTATTGTTTAGAAGCAAGAGATCCCTGGCCCTTTTTTGGGTTAAATTACCAGCCAAGCCTACATTGACAACAAAAATGTGGATGCTCTGGTAGCTATTACACTAGCGATACCTTTCACTAAGTGAATCGCAACTGCAGACGAGTGAGGGTGAATAAATAATTTGCTGTTAAGCCAGTGTCCACAGAGCATAGATCTAGCACATCTGGCTCTTACATTAGCATGACAAGCCGGGACTGTATTTTCCCTAGCACGTGTGGTATATTACGTTTTCAAGTACAGTCTCCAGGAGTTGAATTGTGTTACTGTCTTTTCAGCCCAAATGCCAACTGATTTGTGCATAAGGGCTTGATACATTCATGTGTGTAGTCAAGACTGAGACTGTGCACTAGGCAAAAGAGCCAAAAAAAGCCAAAATAAACGCCTCAAAAGGCCAAAATAAGAAAGCAAATCTTGAACTAGTAGGCTCGTTGGTCTAGGCGTATGATTCTTGCTTTGGGTGCGAGAGGTCCCGGGTTCAAATCCCGGACGAGCCCTTTATATGTTATTTGACTAAAACTATGTACAGTGCTCTACTTTACTGCATTGTTGTGACATCTGCATCTAAGACATGTCAACATTAAAATAGACCATTTCTGAATGGCAAAGCAACTTTTTGGACTACAGCTTCGGTTATTGTTTAGAAGCAAGAGTTCCCTGGCCCTTTTTTGGGTTAAATTGCCAGCCAAGCCTACATTGACAACAAAAATGTGGATGCTCTGGTAGCTATTACACTAGCGATACCTTTCACTAAGTGAATCGCAACTGCAGACGAGTGAGGGTGAATAAATAATTTGCTGTTAAGCCAGTGTCCACAGAGCATAGATCTAGCACATCTGGCTCTTACATTAGCATGACAAGCCGGGACTGTATTTTCCCTAGCACGTGTGGTACATTACGTTTTCAAGTACAGTCTTCAGGAGTTGAATTGTGTTACTGTCTTTTCAGCCCAAATGCCAACTGATTTGTGCATAAAAGCGTGATACATAGATGTGTGTAGTCAAGACTGAGAATGTGCACTAGGCAAAAGAGCCAAAAAAGCCTAAATAAACGCCTCAAAAGGCCAAAATAAGAAATCAAATCTTGAACTAATAGGCTCGTTGGTCTAGTCGTATGATTCTCGCTTCGGGTGTGAGAGGTCCCGGGTTCAAATCCCGGACGAGCCCTTTATATGTTATTTGACTAAAATTATGTACAGTGCTCTTCTTTACTGCATTGTTGTGACATCTGCTTCTAAGACATGTCAACGTTTAAACAGACCGTTTCTGAATGGCAAAGCAGCTTGTTGGACTACATCTTCGGTTATTCTGTTATTGTTTAGAAGCGAGAGATCCCTGGCCCTTTTTTGGGTTAAATTGCCAGCCAAGCCTACATTGACAACAAAAATGTGGATGCTCTGGTAGCTATTACAATAGCGATACCTGTCACGAAGTGAATCGCAACTGCAGACGAGTGAGGGTGAATAAATAATTTGCTGTTAAGCCAGTGTCCACAGAGCATAGATCTAGCACATCTGGCTCTTACATTAGCATGACAAGGCGGGACTGTACTTTCCCTAGCACGTGTGGTATATTACGTTTTCAAGTACAGTCTCCAGGAGTTGAATTGTGTTACTGTCTTTTCAGCCCAAATGCCAACTGATTTGTGCATAAGGGCTTGATACATTCATGTGTGTAGTCAAGACTGAGACTGTGCACTAGGCAAAAGAGCCAAAAAAGCCAAAATAAACGCCTCAAAAGGCCAAAATAAGAAATCAAATCTTGAACTAGTAGGCTCGTTGGTCTAGGCGTATGATTCTCGCTTTGGGTGCGAGAGGTCCCGGGTTCAAATCCCGGACGAGCCCTTTATATGTTATTTGACTAAAACTATGTACAGTGCTCTACTTTACTGCATTGTTGTGACATCTGCATCTAAGACATGTCAACATTAAAATAGACCATTTCTGAATGGCAAAGCAACTTTTTGGACTACAGCTTCGGTTATTGTTTAGAAGCAAGAGATCCCTGGCCCTTTTTTGGGTTAAATTGCCAGCCAAGCCTACATTGACAACAAAAATGTGGATGCTCTGGTAGCTATTACACTAGCGATACCTTTCACTAAGTGAATCGCAACTGCAGACGAGTGAGGGTGAATAAATAATTTGCTGTTAAGCCAGTGTCCACAGAGCATAGATCTAGCACATCTGGCTCTTACATTAGCATGACAAGCCGGGACTGTATTTTCCCTAGCACGTGTGGTATATTACGTTTTCAAGTACAGTCTCCAGGAGTTGAATTGTGTTACTGTCTTTTCAGCCCAAATGCCAACTGATTTGTGCATAAGGGCTTGATACATTCATGTGTGTAGTCAAGACTGAGACTGTGCACTAGGCAAAAGAGCCAAAAAAAGCCAAAATAAACGCCTCAAAAGGCCAAAATAAGAAAGCAAATCTTGAACTAGTAGGCTCGTTGGTCTAGGCGTATGATTCTTGCTTTGGGTGCGAGAGGTCCCGGGTTCAAATCCCGGACGAGCCCTTTATATGTTATTTGACTAAAACTATGTACAGTGCTCTACTTTACTGCATTGTTGTGACATCTGCATCTAAGACATGTCAACATTAAAATAGACCATTTCTGAATGGCAAAGCAACTTTTTGGACTACAGCTTCGGTTATTGTTTAGAAGCAAGAGATCCCTGGCCCTTTTTTGGGTTAAATTGCCAGCCAAGCCTACATTGACAACAAAAATGTGGATGCTCTGGTAGCTATTACAATAGCGATACCTGTCACGAAGTGAATCGCAACTGCAGACGAGTGAGGGTGAATAAATAATTTGCTGTTAAGCCAGTGTCCACAGAGCATAGATCTAGCACATCTGGCTCTTACATTAGCATGACAAGCCGGGACTGTATTTTCCCTAGCACGTGTGGTACATTACGTTTTCAAGTACAGTCTTCAGGAGTTGAATTGTGTTACTGTCTTTTCAGCCCAAATGCCAACTGATTTGTGCATAAAAGCGTGATACATAGATGTGTGTAGTCAAGACTGAGAATGTGCACTAGGCAAAAGAGCCAAAAAAGCCTAAATAAACGCCTCAAAAGGCCAAAATAAGAAATCAAATCTTGAAATAGAAGGCTCGTTGGTCTAATCGTATGATTCTCGCTTCGGGTGTGAGAGGTCCCGGGTTCAAATCCTGGACGAGCCCTTTTTATGTTATTTGACTAAAATTATGTACAGTGCTCTTCTTTACTGCATTGTTGTGACATCTGCTTCTAAGACATGTCAACGTTTAAACAGACCGTTTCTGAATGGCAAAGCAGCTTGTTGGACTACATCTTCGGTTATTCTGTTATTGTTTAGAAGCGAGAGATCCCTGGTCCTTTTTTGGGTTAAATTGCCAGCCAAGCCTACATTGACAACAAAAATGTGGATGCTCTGGTAGCTATTACAATAGCGATACCTGTCACGAAGTGAATCGCAACTGCAGACGAGTGAGGGTGAATAAATAATTTGCTGTTAAGCCAGTGTCCACAGAGCATAGATCTAGCACATCTGGCTCTTACATTAGCATGACAAGGCGGGACTGTACTTTCCCTAGCACGTGTGGTATATTACGTTTTCAAGTACAGTCTCCAGGAGTTGAATTGTGTTACTGTCTTTTCAGCCCAAATGCCAACTGATTTGTGCATAAGGGCTTGATACATTCATGTGTGTAGTCAAGACTGAGACTGTGCACTAGGCAAAAGAGCCAAAAAAAGCCAAAATAAACGCCTCAAAAGGCCAAAATAAGAAAGCAAATCTTGAACTAGAAGGCTCGTTGGTCTAGGCGTATGATTCTTGCTTTGGGTGCGAGAGGTCCCGGGTTCAAATCCCGGACGAGCCCTTTATATGTTATTTGACTAAAACTATGTACAGTGCTCTACTTTACTGCATTGTTGTGACATCTGCATCTAAGACATGTCAACATTAAAATAGACCATTTCTGAATGGCAAAGCAACTTTTTGGACTACAGCTTCGGTTATTGTTTAGAAGCAAGAGATCCCTGGCCCTTTTTTGGGTTAAATTGCCAGCCAAGCCTACATTGACAACAAAAATGTGGATGCTCTGGTAGCTATTACAATAGCGATACCTGTCACGAAGTGAATCGCAACTGCAGACGAGTGAGGGTGAATAAATAATTTGCTGTTAAGCCAGTGTCCACAGAGCATAGATCTAGCACATCTGGCTCTTACATTAGCATGACAAGGCGGGACTGTACTTTCCCTAGCACGTGTGGTATATTACGTTTTCAAGTACAGTCTCCAGGAGTTGAATTGTGTTACTGTCTTTTCAGCCCAAATGCCAACTGATTTGTGCATAAGGGCTTGATACATTCATGTGTGTAGTCAAGACTGAGACTGTGCACTAGGCAAAAGAGCCAAAAAAAGCCAAAATAAACGCCTCAAAAGGCCAAAATAAGAAAGCAAATCTTGAACTAGTAGGCTCGTTGGTCTAGGCGTATGATTCTTGCTTTGGGTGCAAGAGGTCCCGGGTTCAAATCCCGGACGAGCCCTTTATATGTTATTTGACTAAAACTATGTACAGTGCTCTACTTTACTGCATTGTTGTGACATCTGCATCTAAGACATGTCAACATTAAAATAGACCATTTCTGAATGGCAAAGCAACTTTTTGGACTACAGCTTCGGTTATTGTTTAGAAGCAAGAGATCCCTGGCCCTTTTTTGGGTTAAATTGCCAGCCAAGCCTACATTGACAACAAAAATGTGGATGCTCTGGTAGCTATTACAATAGCGATACCTGTCACGAAGTGAATCGCAACTGCAGACGAGTGAGGGTGAATAAATAATTTGCTGTTAAGCCAGTGTCCACAGAGCATAGATCTAGCACATCTGGCTCTTACATTAGCATGACAAGCCGGGACTGTATTTTCCCTAGCACGTGTGGTACATTACGTTTTCAAGTACAGTCTTCAGGAGTTGAATTGTGTTACTGTCTTTTCAGCCCAAATGCCAACTGATTTGTGCATAAAAGCGTGATACATAGATGTGTGTAGTCAAGACTGAGAATGTGCACTAGGCAAAAGAGCCAAAAAAGCCTAAATAAACGCCTCAAAAGGCCAAAATAAGAAATCAAATCTTGAAATAGAAGGCTCGTTGGTCTAGTCGTATGATTCTCGCTTCGGGTGTGAGAGGTCCCGGGTTCAAATCCTGGACGAGCCCTTTTTATGTTATTTGACTAAAATTATGTACAGTGCTCTTCTTTACTGCATTGTTGTGACATCTGCTTCTAAGACATGTCAACGTTTAAACAGACCATTTCTGAATGGCAAAGCAGCTTGTTGGACTACATCTTCGGTTATTCTGTTATTGTTTAGAAGCGAGAGATCCCTGGCCCTTTTTTGGGTTAAATTGCCAGCCAAGCCTACATTGACAACAAAAATGTGGATGCTCTGGTAGCTATTACAATAGCGATACCTTTCACTAAGTGAATCGCAACTGCAGACGAGTGAGGGTGAATAAATAATTTGCTGTTAAGCCAGTGTCCACAGAGCATAGATCTAGCACATCTGGCTCTTACATTAGCATGACAAGCCGGGACTGTATTTTCCCTAGCACGTGTGGTATATTACGTTTTCAAGTACAGTCTCCAGGAGTTGAATTGTGTTACTGTCTTTTCAGCCCAAATGCCAACTGATTTGTGCATAAGGGCTTGATACATTCATGTGTGTAGTCAAGACTGAGACTGTGCACTAGGCAAAAGAGCCAAAAAAAGCCAAAATAAACGCCTCAAAAGGCCAAAATAAGAAAGCAAATCTTGAACTAGTAGGCTCGTTGGTCTAGGCGTATGATTCTTGCTTTGGGTGCAAGAGGTCCCGGGTTCAAATCCCGGACGAGCCCTTTATATGTTATTTGACTAAAACTATGTACAGTGCTCTACTTTACTGCATTGTTGTGACATCTGCATCTAAGACATGTCAACATTAAAATAGACCATTTCTGAATGGCAAAGCAACTTTTTGGACTACAGCTTCGGTTATTGTTTAGAAGCAAGAGATCCCTGGCCCTTTTTTGGGTTAAATTGCCAGCCAAGCCTACATTGACAACAAAAATGTGGATGCTCTGGTAGCTATTACAATAGCGATACCTGTCACGAAGTGAATCGCAACTGCAGACGAGTGAGGGTGAATAAATAATTTGCTGTTAAGCCAGTGTCCACAGAGCATAGATCTAGCACATCTGGCTCTTACATTAGCATGACAAGCCGGGACTGTATTTTCCCTAGCACGTGTGGTACATTACGTTTTCAAGTACAGTCTTCAGGAGTTGAATTGTGTTACTGTCTTTTCAGCCCAAATGCCAACTGATTTGTGCATAAAAGCGTGATACATAGATGTGTGTAGTCAAGACTGAGAATGTGCACTAGGCAAAAGAGCCAAAAAAGCCTAAATAAACGCCTCAAAAGGCCAAAATAAGAAATCAAATCTTGAAATAGAAGGCTCGTTGGTCTAGTCGTATGATTCTCGCTTCGGGTGTGAGAGGTCCCGGGTTCAAATCCTGGACGAGCCCTTTTTATGTTATTTGACTAAAATTATGTACAGTGCTCTTCTTTACTGCATTGTTGTGACATCTGCTTCTAAGACATGTCAACGTTTAAACAGACCATTTCTGAATGGCAAAGCAGCTTGTTGGACTACATCTTCGGTTATTCTGTTATTGTTTAGAAGCGAGAGATCCCTGGCCCTTTTTTGGGTTAAATTGCCAGCCAAGCCTACATTGACAACAAAAATGTGGATGCTCTGGTAGCTATTACAATAGCGATACCTGTCACGAAGTGAATCGCAACTGCAGACGAGTGAGGGTGAATAAATAATTTGCTGTTAAGCCAGTGTCCACAGAGCATAGATCTAGCACATCTGGCTCTTACATTAGCATGACAAGCCGGGACTGTACTTTCCCTAGCACGTGTGGTATATTACGTTTTCAAGTACAGTCTCCAGGAGTTGAATTGTGTTACTGTCTTTTCAGCCCAAATGCCAACTGATTTGTGCATAAGGGCTTGATACATTCATGTGTGTAGTCAAGACTGAGACTGTGCACTAGGCAAAAGAGCCAAAAAAAGCCAAAATAAACGCCTCAAAAGGCCAAAATAAGAAAGCAAATCTTGAACTAGTAGGCTCGTTGGTCTAGGCGTATGATTCTTGCTTTGGGTGCGAGAGGTCCCGGGTTCAAATCCCGGACGAGCCCTTTATATGTTATTTGACTAAAACTATGTACAGTGCTCTACTTTACTGCATTGTTGTGACATCTGCATCTAAGACATGTCAACATTAAAATAGACCATTTCTGAATGGCAAAGCAACTTTTTGGACTACAGCTTCGGTTATTGTTTAGAAGCAAGAGATCCCTGGCCCTTTTTTGGGTTAAATTGCCAGCCAAGCCTACATTGACAACAAAAATGTGGATGCTCTGGTAGCTATTACAATAGCGATACCTGTCACGAAGTGAATCGCAACTGCAGACGAGTGAGGGTGAATAAATAATTTGCTGTTAAGCCAGTGTCCACAGAGCATAGATCTAGCACATCTGGCTCTTACATTAGCATGACAAGCCGGGACTGTATTTTCCCTAGCACGTGTGGTACATTACGTTTTCAAGTACAGTCTTCAGGAGTTGAATTGTGTTACTGTCTTTTCAGCCCAAATGCCAACTGATTTGTGCATAAAAGCGTGATACATAGATGTGTGTAGTCAAGACTGAGAATGTGCACTAGGCAAAAGAGCCAAAAAAGCCTAAATAAACGCCTCAAAAGGCCAAAATAAGAAATCAAATCTTGAAATAGAAGGCTCGTTGGTCTAATCGTATGATTCTCGCTTCGGGTGTGAGAGGTCCCGGGTTCAAATCCTGGACGAGCCCTTTTTATGTTATTTGACTAAAATTATGTACAGTGCTCTTCTTTACTGCATTGTTGTGACATCTGCTTCTAAGACATGTCAACGTTTAAACAGACCGTTTCTGAATGGCAAAGCAGCTTGTTGGACTACATCTTCGGTTATTCTGTTATTGTTTAGAAGCGAGAGATCCCTGGTCCTTTTTTGGGTTAAATTGCCAGCCAAGCCTACATTGACAACAAAAATGTGGATGCTCTGGTAGCTATTACAATAGCGATACCTGTCACGAAGTGAATCGCAACTGCAGACGAGTGAGGGTGAATAAATAATTTGCTGTTAAGCCAGTGTCCACAGAGCATAGATCTAGCACTTCTGGCTCTTACATTAGCATGACAAGGCGGGACTGTACTTTCCCTAGCACGTGTGGTATATTACGTTTTCAAGTACAGTCTCCAGGAGTTGAATTGTGTTACTGTCTTTTCAGCCCAAATGCCAACTGATTTGTGCATAAGGGCTTGATACATTCATGTGTGTAGTCAAGACTGAGACTGTGCACTAGGCAAAAGAGCCAAAAAAAGCCAAAATAAACGCCTCAAAAGGCCAAAATAAGAAAGCAAATCTTGAACTAGTAGGCTCGTTGGTCTAGGCGTATGATTTTCGCTTTGGGTGCGAGAGGTCCCGGGTTCAAATCCCGGACGATCCCTTTATATGTTATTTGACTAAAACTATGTACAGTGCTCTACTTTACTGCATTGTTGTGACATCTGCATCTAAGACATGTCAACATTAAAATAGACCATTTCTGAATGGCAAAGCAACTTTTTGGACTACAGCTTTGGTTATTGTTTAGAAGCAAGAGATCCCTGGCCCTTTTTTGGGTTAAATTACCAGCCAAGCCTACATTGACAACAAAAATGTGGATGCTCTGGTAGCTATTACACTAGCGATACCTTTCACTAAGTGAATCGCAACTGCAGACGAGTGAGGGTGAATAAATAATTTGCTGTTAAGCCAGTGTCCACAGAGCATAGATCTAGCACATCTGGCTCTTACATTAGCATGACAAGCCGGGACTGTATTTTCCCTAGCACGTGTGGTATATTACGTTTTCAAGTACAGTCTCCAGGAGTTGAATTGTGTTACTGTCTTTTCAGCCCAAATGCCAACTGATTTGTGCATAAGGGCTTGATACATTCATGTGTGTAGTCAAGACTGAGACTGTGCACTAGGCAAAAGAGCCAAAAAAAGCCAAAATAAACGCCTCAAAAGGCCAAAATAAGAAAGCAAATCTTGAACTAGTAGGCTCGTTGGTCTAGGCGTATGATTCTTGCTTTGGGTGCGAGAGGTCCCGGGTTCAAATCCCGGACGAGCCCTTTATATGTTATTTGACTAAAACTATGTACAGTGCTCTACTTTACTGCATTGTTGTGACATCTGCATCTAAGACATGTCAACATTAAAATAGACCATTTCTGAATGGCAAAGCAACTTTTTGGACTACAGCTTCGGTTATTGTTTAGAAGCAAGAGATCCCTGGCCCTTTTTTGGGTTAAATTGCCAGCCAAGCCTACATTGACAACAAAAATGTGGATGCTCTGGTAGCTATTACAATAGCGATACCTGTCACGAAGTGAATCGCAACTGCAGACGAGTGAGGGTGAATAAATAATTTGCTGTTAAGCCAGTGTCCACAGAGCATAGATCTAGCACATCTGGCTCTTACATTAGCATGACAAGCCGGGACTGTATTTTCCCTAGCACGTGTGGTACATTACGTTTTCAAGTACAGTCTTCAGGAGTTGAATTGTGTTACTGTCTTTTCAGCCCAAATGCCAACTGATTTGTGCATAAAAGCGTGATACATAGATGTGTGTAGTCAAGACTGAGAATGTGCACTAGGCAAAAGAGCCAAAAAAGCCTAAATAAACGCCTCAAAAGGCCAAAATAAGAAATCAAATCTTGAAATAGAAGGCTCGTTGGTCTAATCGTATGATTCTCGCTTCGGGTGTGAGAGGTCCCGGGTTCAAATCCTGGACGAGCCCTTTTTATGTTATTTGACTAAAATTATGTACAGTGCTCTTCTTTACTGCATTGTTGTGACATCTGCTTCTAAGACATGTCAACGTTTAAACAGACCGTTTCTGAATGGCAAAGCTGCTTGTTGGACTACATCTTCGGTTATTCTGTTATTGTTTAGAAGCGAGAGATCCCTGGTCCTTTTTTGGGTTAAATTGCCAGCCAAGCCTACATTGACAACAAAAATGTGGATGCTCTGGTAGCTATTACAATAGCGATACCTGTCACGAAGTGAATCGCAACTGCAGACGAGTGAGGGTGAATAAATAATTTGCTGTTAAGCCAGTGTCCACAGAGCATAGATCTAGCACATCTGGCTCTTACATTAGCATGACAAGGCGGGACTGTACTTTCCCTAGCACGTGTGGTATATTACGTTTTCAAGTACAGTCTCCAGGAGTTGAATTGTGTTACTGTCTTTTCAGCCCAAATGCCAACTGATTTGTGCATAAGGGCTTGATACATTCATGTGTGTAGTCAAGACTGAGACTGTGCACTAGGCAAAAGAGCCAAAAAAAGCCAAAATAAACGCCTCAAAAGGCCAAAATAAGAAAGCAAATCTTGAACTAGTAGGCTCGTTGGTCTAGGCGTATGATTTTCGCTTTGGGTGCGAGAGGTCCCGGGTTCAAATCCCGGACGATCCCTTTATATGTTATTTGACTAAAACTATGTACAGTGCTCTACTTTACTGCATTGTTGTGACATCTGCATCTAAGACATGTCAACATTAAAATAGACCATTTCTGAATGGCAAAGCAACTTTTTGGACTACAGCTTCGGTTATTGTTTAGAAGCAAGAGATCCCTGGCCCTTTTTTGGGTTAAATTGCCAGCCAAGCCTACATTGACAACAAAAATGTGGATGCTCTGGTAGCTATTACACTAGCGATACCTTTCACTAAGTGAATCGCAACTGCAGACGAGTGAGGGTGAATAAATAATTTGCTGTTAAGCCAGTGTCCACAGAGCATAGATCTAGCACATCTGGCTCTTACATTAGCATGACAAGCCGGGACTGTATTTTCCCTAGCACGTGTGGTATATTACGTTTTCAAGTACAGTCTCCAGGAGTTGAATTGTGTTACTGTCTTTTCAGCCCAAATGCCAACTGATTTGTGCATAAGGGCTTGATACATTCATGTGTGTAGTCAAGACTGAGACTGTGCACTAGGCAAAAGAGCCAAAAAAAGCCAAAATAAACGCCTCAAAAGGCCAAAATAAGAAAGCAAATCTTGAACTAGTAGGCTCGTTGGTCTAGGCGTATGATTCTTGCTTTGGGTGCGAGAGGTCCCGGGTTCAAATCCCGGACGAGCCCTTTATATGTTATTTGACTAAAACTATGTACAGTGCTCTACTTTACTGCATTGTTGTGACATCTGCATCTAAGACATGTCAACATTAAAATAGACCATTTCTGAATGGCAAAGCAACTTTTTGGACTACAGCTTCGGTTATTGTTTAGAAGCAAGAGATCCCTGGCCCTTTTTTGGGTTAAATTGCCAGCCAAGCCTACATTGACAACAAAAATGTGGATGCTCTGGTAGCTATTACAATAGCGATACCTGTCACGAAGTGAATCGCAACTGCAGACGAGTGAGGGTGAATAAATAATTTGCTGTTAAGCCAGTGTCCACAGAGCATAGATCTAGCACATCTGGCTCTTACATTAGCATGACAAGCCGGGACTGTATTTTCCCTAGCACGTGTGGTACATTACGTTTTCAAGTACAGTCTTCAGGAGTTGAATTGTGTTACTGTCTTTTCAGCCCAAATGCCAACTGATTTGTGCATAAAAGCGTGATACATAGATGTGTGTAGTCAAGACTGAGAATGTGCACTAGGCAAAAGAGCCAAAAAAGCCTAAATAAACGCCTCAAAAGGCCAAAATAAGAAATCAAATCTTGAAATAGAAGGCTCGTTGGTCTAATCGTATGATTCTCGCTTCGGGTGTGAGAGGTCCCGGGTTCAAATCCTGGACGAGCCCTTTTTATGTTATTTGACTAAAATTATGTACAGTGCTCTTCTTTACTGCATTGTTGTGACATCTGCTTCTAAGACATGTCAACGTTTAAACAGACCGTTTCTGAATGGCAAAGCAGCTTGTTGGACTACATCTTCGGTTATTCTGTTATTGTTTAGAAGCGAGAGATCCCTGGTCCTTTTTTGGGTTAAATTGCCAGCCAAGCCTACATTGACAACAAAAATGTGGATGCTCTGGTAGCTATTACAATAGCGATACCTGTCACGAAGTGAATCGCAACTGCAGACGAGTGAGGGTGAATAAATAATTTGCTGTTAAGCCAGTGTCCACAGAGCATAGATCTAGCACATCTGGCTCTTACATTAGCATGACAAGGCGGGACTGTACTTTCCCTAGCACGTGTGGTATATTACGTTTTCAAGTACAGTCTCCAGGAGTTGAATTGTGTTACTGTCTTTTCAGCCCAAATGCCAACTGATTTGTGCATAAGGGCTTGATACATTCATGTGTGTAGTCAAGACTGAGACTGTGCACTAGGCAAAAGAGCCAAAAAAAGCCAAAATAAACGCCTCAAAAGGCCAAAATAAGAAAGCAAATCTTGAACTAGTAGGCTCGTTGGTCTAGGCGTATGATTTTCGCTTTGGGTGCGAGAGGTCCCGGGTTCAAATCCCGGACGATCCCTTTATATGTTATTTGACTAAAACTATGTACAGTGCTCTACTTTACTGCATTGTTGTGACATCTGCATCTAAGACATGTCAACATTAAAATAGACCATTTCTGAATGGCAAAGCAACTTTTTGGACTACAGCTTCGGTTATTGTTTAGAAGCAAGAGATCCCTGGCCCTTTTTTGGGTTAAATTGCCAGCCAAGCCTACATTGACAACAAAAATGTGGATGCTCTGGTAGCTATTACACTAGCGATACCTTTCACTAAGTGAATCGCAACTGCAGACGAGTGAGGGTGAATAAATAATTTGCTGTTAAGCCAGTGTCCACAGAGCATAGATCTAGCACATCTGGCTCTTACATTAGCATGACAAGCCGGGACTGTATTTTCCCTAGCACGTGTGGTATATTACGTTTTCAAGTACAGTCTCCAGGAGTTGAATTGTGTTACTGTCTTTTCAGCCCAAATGCCAACTGATTTGTGCATAAGGGCTTGATACATTCATGTGTGTAGTCAAGACTGAGACTGTGCACTAGGCAAAAGAGCCAAAAAAAGCCAAAATAAACGCCTCAAAAGGCCAAAATAAGAAAGCAAATCTTGAACTAGTAGGCTCGTTGGTCTAGGCGTATGATTCTTGCTTTGGGTGCGAGAGGTCCCGGGTTCAAATCCCGGACGAGCCCTTTATATGTTATTTGACTAAAACTATGTACAGTGCTCTACTTTACTGCATTGTTGTGACATCTGCATCTAAGACATGTCAACATTAAAATAGACCATTTCTGAATGGCAAAGCAACTTTTTGGACTACAGCTTCGGTTATTGTTTAGAAGCAAGAGATCCCTGGCCCTTTTTTGGGTTAAATTGCCAGCCAAGCCTACATTGACAACAAAAATGTGGATGCTCTGGTAGCTATTACAATAGCGATACCTGTCACGAAGTGAATCGCAACTGCAGACGAGTGAGGGTGAATAAATAATTTGCTGTTAAGCCAGTGTCCACAGAGCATAGATCTAGCACATCTGGCTCTTACATTAGCATGACAAGCCGGGACTGTATTTTCCCTAGCACGTGTGGTACATTACGTTTTCAAGTACAGTCTTCAGGAGTTGAATTGTGTTACTGTCTTTTCAGCCCAAATGCCAACTGATTTGTGCATAAAAGCGTGATACATAGATGTGTGTAGTCAAGACTGAGAATGTGCACTAGGCAAAAGAGCCAAAAAAGCCTAAATAAACGCCTCAAAAGGCCAAAATAAGAAATCAAATCTTGAAATAGAAGGCTCGTTGGTCTAATCGTATGATTCTCGCTTCGGGTGTGAGAGGTCCCGGGTTCAAATCCTGGACGAGCCCTTTTTATGTTATTTGACTAAAATTATGTACAGTGCTCTTCTTTACTGCATTGTTGTGACATCTGCTTCTAAGACATGTCAACGTTTAAACAGACCGTTTCTGAATGGCAAAGCAGCTTGTTGGACTACATCTTCGGTTATTCTGTTATTGTTTAGAAGCGAGAGATCCCTGGTCCTTTTTTGGGTTAAATTGCCAGCCAAGCCTACATTGACAACAAAAATGTGGATGCTCTGGTAGCTATTACAATAGCGATACCTGTCACGAAGTGAATCGCAACTGCAGACGAGTGAGGGTGAATAAATAATTTGCTGTTAAGCCAGTGTCCACAGAGCATAGATCTAGCACATCTGGCTCTTACATTAGCATGACAAGGCGGGACTGTACTTTCCCTAGCACGTGTGGTATATTACGTTTTCAAGTACAGTCTCCAGGAGTTGAATTGTGTTACTGTCTTTTCAGCCCAAATGCCAACTGATTTGTGCATAAGGGCTTGATACATTCATGTGTGTAGTCAAGACTGAGACTGTGCACTAGGCAAAAGAGCCAAAAAAAGCCAAAATAAACGCCTCAAAAGGCCAAAATAAGAAAGCAAATCTTGAACTAGTAGGCTCGTTGGTCTAGGCGTATGATTTTCGCTTTGGGTGCGAGAGGTCCCGGGTTCAAATCCCGGACGATCCCTTTATATGTTATTTGACTAAAACTATGTACAGTGCTCTACTTTACTGCATTGTTGTGACATCTGCATCTAAGACATGTCAACATTAAAATAGACCATTTCTGAATGGCAAAGCAACTTTTTGGACTACAGCTTTGGTTATTGTTTAGAAGCAAGAGATCCCTGGCCCTTTTTTGGGTTAAATTACCAGCCAAGCCTACATTGACAACAAAAATGTGGATGCTCTGGTAGCTATTACACTAGCGATACCTTTCACTAAGTGAATCGCAACTGCAGACGAGTGAGGGTGAATAAATAATTTGCTGTTAAGCCAGTGTCCACAGAGCATAGATCTAGCACATCTGGCTCTTACATTAGCATGACAAGCCGGGACTGTATTTTCCCTAGCACGTGTGGTATATTACGTTTTCAAGTACAGTCTCCAGGAGTTGAATTGTGTTACTGTCTTTTCAGCCCAAATGCCAACTGATTTGTGCATAAGGGCTTGATACATTCATGTGTGTAGTCAAGACTGAGACTGTGCACTAGGCAAAAGAGCCAAAAAAAGCCAAAATAAACGCCTCAAAAGGCCAAAATAAGAAATCAAATCTTGAAATAGTAGGCTCGTTGGTCTAGGCGTATGATTCTTGCTTTGGGTGCAAGAGGTCCCGGGTTCAAATCCCGGACGAGCCCTTTATATGTTATTTGACTAAAACTATGTACAGTGCTCTACTTTACTGCATTGTTGTGACATCTGCATCTAAGACATGTCAACATTAAAATAGACCATTTCTGAATGGCAAAGCAACTTTTTGGACTACAGCTTCGGTTATTGTTTAGAAGCAAGAGATCCCTGGCCCTTTTTTGGGTTAAATTGCCAGCCAAGCCTACATTGACAACAAAAATGTGGATGCTCTGGTAGCTATTACAATAGCGATACCTGTCACGAAGTGAATCGCAACTGCAGACGAGTGAGGGTGAATAAATAATTTGCTGTTAAGCCAGTGTCCACAGAGCATAGATCTAGCACATCTGGCTCTTACATTAGCATGACAAGCCGGGACTGTATTTTCCCTAGCACGTGTGGTACATTACGTTTTCAAGTACAGTCTTCAGGAGTTGAATTGTGTTACTGTCTTTTCAGCCCAAATGCCAACTGATTTGTGCATAAAAGCGTGATACATAGATGTGTGTAGTCAAGACTGAGAATGTGCACTAGGCAAAAGAGCCAAAAAAGCCTAAATAAACGCCTCAAAAGGCCAAAATAAGAAATCAAATCTTGAAACAGAAGGCTCGTTGGTCTAGTCGTATGATTCTCGCTTCGGGTGTGAGAGGTCCCGGGTTCAAATCCTGGACGAGCCCTTTTTATGTTATTTGACTAAAATTATGTACAGTGCTCTTCTTTACTGCATTGTTGTGACATCTGCTTCTAAGACATGTCAACGTTTAAACAGACCATTTCTGAATGGCAAAGCAGCTTGTTGGACTACATCTTCGGTTATTCTGTTATTGTTTAGAAGCGAGAGATCCCTGGCCCTTTTTTGGGTTAAATTGCCAGCCAAGCCTACATTGACAACAAAAATGTGGATGCTCTGGTAGCTATTACAATAGCGATACCTGTCACGAAGTGAATCGCAACTGCAGACGAGTGAGGGTGAATAAATAATTTGCTGTTAAGCCAGTGTCCACAGAGCATAGATCTAGCACATCTGGCTCTTACATTAGCATGACAAGCCGGGACTGTACTTTCCCTAGCACGTGTGGTATATTACGTTTTCAAGTACAGTCTCCAGGAGTTGAATTGTGTTACTGTCTTTTCAGCCCAAATGCCAACTGATTTGTGCATAAGGGCTTGATACATTCATGTGTGTAGTCAAGACTGAGACTGTGCACTAGGCAAAAGAGCCAAAAAAAGCCAAAATAAACGCCTCAAAAGGCCAAAATAAGAAAGCAAATCTTGAACTAGTAGGCTCGTTGGTCTAGGCGTATGATTTTCGCTTTGGGTGCGAGAGGTCCCGGGTTCAAATCCCGGACGATCCCTTTATATGTTATTTGACTAAAACTATGTACAGTGCTCTACTTTACTGCATTGTTGTGACATCTGCATCTAAGACATGTCAACATTAAAATAGACCATTTCTGAATGGCAAAGCAACTTTTTGGACTACAGCTTCGGTTATTGTTTAGAAGCAAGAGATCCCTGGCCCTTTTTTGGGTTAAATTACCAGCCAAGCCTACATTGACAACAAAAATGTGGATGCTCTGGTAGCTATTACACTAGCGATACCTTTCACTAAGTGAATCGCAACTGCAGACGAGTGAGGGTGAATAAATAATTTGCTGTTAAGCCAGTGTCCACAGAGCATAGATCTAGCACATCTGGCTCTTACATTAGCATGACAAGCCGGGACTGTATTTTCCCTAGCACGTGTGGTATATTACGTTTTCAAGTACAGTCTCCAGGAGTTGAATTGTGTTACTGTCTTTTCAGCCCAAATGCCAACTGATTTGTGCATAAGGGCTTGATACATTCATGTGTGTAGTCAAGACTGAGACTGTGCACTAGGCAAAAGAGCCAAAAAAAGCCAAAATAAACGCCTCAAAAGGCCAAAATAAGAAAGCAAATCTTGAACTAGTAGGCTCGTTGGTCTAGGCGTATGATTCTTGCTTTGGGTGCGAGAGGTCCCGGGTTCAAATCCCGGACGAGCCCTTTATATGTTATTTGACTAAAACTATGTACAGTGCTCTACTTTACTGCATTGTTGTGACATCTGCATCTAAGACATGTCAACATTAAAATAGACCATTTCTGAATGGCAAAGCAACTTTTTGGACTACAGCTTCGGTTATTGTTTAGAAGCAAGAGATCCCTGGCCCTTTTTTGGGTTAAATTGCCAGCCAAGCCTACATTGACAACAAAAATGTGGATGCTCTGGTAGCTATTACAATAGCGATACCTGTCACGAAGTGAATCGCAACTGCAGACGAGTGAGGGTGAATAAATAATTTGCTGTTAAGCCAGTGTCCACAGAGCATAGATCTAGCACATCTGGCTCTTACATTAGCATGACAAGCCGGGACTGTATTTTCCCTAGCACGTGTGGTACATTACGTTTTCAAGTACAGTCTTCAGGAGTTGAATTGTGTTACTGTCTTTTCAGCCCAAATGCCAACTGATTTGTGCATAAAAGCGTGATACATAGATGTGTGTAGTCAAGACTGAGAATGTGCACTAGGCAAAAGAGCCAAAAAAGCCTAAATAAACGCCTCAAAAGGCCAAAATAAGAAATCAAATCTTGAAATAGAAGGCTCGTTGGTCTAGTCGTATGATTCTCGCTTCGGGTGTGAGAGGTCCCGGGTTCAAATCCTGGACGAGCCCTTTTTATGTTATTTGACTAAAATTATGTACAGTGCTCTTCTTTACTGCATTGTTGTGACATCTGCTTCTAAGACATGTCAACGTTTAAACAGACCATTTCTGAATGGCAAAGCAGCTTGTTGGACTACATCTTCGGTTATTCTGTTATTGTTTAGAAGCGAGAGATCCCTGGCCCTTTTTTGGGTTAAATTGCCAGCCAAGCCTACATTGACAACAAAAATGTGGATGCTCTGGTAGCTATTACAATAGCGATACCTGTCACGAAGTGAATCGCAACTGCAGACGAGTGAGGGTGAATAAATAATTTGCTGTTAAGCCAGTGTCCACAGAGCATAGATCTAGCACATCTGGCTCTTACATTAGCATGACAAGCCGGGACTGTACTTTCCCTAGCACGTGTGGTATATTACGTTTTCAAGTACAGTCTCCAGGAGTTGAATTGTGTTACTGTCTTTTCAGCCCAAATGCCAACTGATTTGTGCATAAGGGCTTGATACATTCATGTGTGTAGTCAAGACTGAGACTGTGCACTAGGCAAAAGAGCCAAAAAAAGCCAAAATAAACGCCTCAAAAGGCCAAAATAAGAAAGCAAATCTTGAACTAGTAGGCTCGTTGGTCTAGGCGTATGATTTTCGCTTTGGGTGCGAGAGGTCCCGGGTTCAAATCCCGGACGATCCCTTTATATGTTATTTGACTAAAACTATGTACAGTGCTCTACTTTACTGCATTGTTGTGACATCTGCATCTAAGACATGTCAACATTAAAATAGACCATTTCTGAATGGCAAAGCAACTTTTTGGACTACAGCTTCGGTTATTGTTTAGAAGCAAGAGATCCCTGGCCCTTTTTTGGGTTAAATTACCAGCCAAGCCTACATTGACAACAAAAATGTGGATGCTCTGGTAGCTATTACACTAGCGATACCTTTCACTAAGTGAATCGCAACTGCAGACGAGTGAGGGTGAATAAATAATTTGCTGTTAAGCCAGTGTCCACAGAGCATAGATCTAGCACATCTGGCTCTTACATTAGCATGACAAGCCGGGACTGTATTTTCCCTAGCACGTGTGGTATATTACGTTTTCAAGTACAGTCTCCAGGAGTTGAATTGTGTTACTGTCTTTTCAGCCCAAATGCCAACTGATTTGTGCATAAGGGCTTGATACATTCATGTGTGTAGTCAAGACTGAGACTGTGCACTAGGCAAAAGAGCCAAAAAAAGCCAAAATAAACGCCTCAAAAGGCCAAAATAAGAAAGCAAATCTTGAACTAGTAGGCTCGTTGGTCTAGGCGTATGATTTTCGCTTTGGGTGCGAGAGGTCCCGGGTTCAAATCCCGGACGAGCCCTTTATATGTTATTTGACTAAAACTATGTACAGTGCTCTACTTTACTGCATTGTTGTGACATCTGCATCTAAGACATGTCAACATTAAAATAGACCATTTCTGAATGGCAAAGCAACTTTTTGGACTACAGCTTCGGTTATTGTTTAGAAGCAAGAGATCCCTGGCCCTTTTTTGGGTTAAATTGCCAGCCAAGCCTACATTGACAACAAAAATGTGGATGCTCTGGTAGCTATTACACTAGCGATACCTTTCACTAAGTGAATCGCAACTGCAGACGAGTGAGGGTGAATAAATAATTTGCTGTTAAGCCAGTGTCCACAGAGCATAGATCTAGCACATCTGGCTCTTACATTAGCATGACAAGCCGGGACTGTATTTTCCCTAGCACGTGTGGTACATTACGTTTTCAAGTACAGTCTTCAGGAGTTGAATTGTGTTACTGTCTTTTCAGCCCAAATGCCAACTGATTTGTGCATAAAAGCGTGATACATAGATGTGTGTAGTCAAGACTGAGAATGTGCACTAGGCAAAAGAGCCAAAAAAGCCTAAATAAACGCCTCAAAAGGCCAAAATAAGAAATCAAATCTTGAAATAGAAGGCTCGTTGGTCTAGTCGTATGATTCTCGCTTCGGGTGTGAGAGGTCCCGGGTTCAAATCCCGGACGAGCCCTTTATATGTTATTTGACTAAAATTATGTACAGTGCTCTACTTTACTGCATTGTTGTGACATCTGCATCTAAGACATGTCAACATTAAAATAGACCATTTCTGAATGGCAAAGCAACTTTTTGGACTACAGCTTCGGTTATTGTTTAGAAGCAAGAGATCCCTGGCCCTTTTTTGGGTTAAATTGCCAGCCAAGCCTACATTGACAACAAAAATGTGGATGCTCTGGTAGCTATTACACTAGCGATACCTTTCACTAAGTGAATCGCAACTGCAGACGAGTGAGGGTGAATAAATAATTTGCTGTTAAGCCAGTGTCCACAGAGCATAGATCTAGCACATCTGGCTCTTACATTAGCATGACAAGCCGGGACTGTATTTTCCCTAGCACGTGTGGTATATTACGTTTTCAAGTACAGTCTCCAGGAGTTGAATTGTGTTACTGTCTTTTCAGCCCAAATGCCAACTGATTTGTGCATAAGGGCTTGATACATTCATGTGTGTAGTCAAGACTGAGACTGTGCACTAGGCAAAAGAGCCAAAAAAAGCCAAAATAAATGCCTCAAAAGGCCAAAATAAGAAAGCAAATCTTGAACTAGTAGGCTCGTTGGTCTAGGCGTATGATTTTCGCTTTGGGTGCGAGAGGTCCCGGGTTCAAATCCCGGACGAGCCCTTTATATGTTATTTGACTAAAACTATGTACAGTGCTCTACTTTACTGCATTGTTGTGACATCTGCATCTAAGACATGTCAACATTAAAATAGACCATTTCTGAATGGCAAAGCAACTTTTTGGACTACAGCTTCGGTTATTGTTTAGAAGCAAGAGATCCCTGGCCCTTTTTTGGGTTAAATTACCAGCCAAGCCTACATTGACAACAAAAATGTGGATGCTCTGGTAGCTATTACACTAGCGATACCTTTCACTAAGTGAATCGCAACTGCAGACGAGTGAGGGTGAATAAATAATTTGCTGTTAAGCCAGTGTCCACAGAGCATAGATCTAGCACATCTGGCTCTTACATTAGCATGACAAGCCGGGACTGTATTTTCCCTAGCACGTGTGGTATATTACGTTTTCAAGTACAGTCTCCAGGAGTTGAATTGTGTTACTGTCTTTTCAGCCCAAATGCCAACTGATTTGTGCATAAGGGCTTGATACATTCATGTGTGTAGTCAAGACTGAGACTGTGCACTAGGCAAAAGAGCCAAAAAAAGCCAAAATAAACGCCTCAAAAGGCCAAAATAAGAAAGCAAATCTTGAACTAGTAGGCTCGTTGGTCTAGGCGTATGATTTTCGCTTTGGGTGCGAGAGGTCCCGGGTTCAAATCCCGGACGAGCCCTTTATGTGTTATTTGACTAAAACTACGTACAGTGCTCTACTTGTATAGCTTCCGGCGCCACCGCGAGTGGCGGCCTTTTCCAGTATCTCCGTCTCCATGTGTTTTTTCTTTATTTAATGTCTTAGGCTTTTACGCACGACCAAAGTTCATCTTATTTATATCCTAAGGATATTAGAATATATTTTCATAGTGATATGGAGTGCAGCGTGGAGTTTCGATTCTATTCCAGGGAACAACTGCTGAGCCTCCGTCCCATGGGACAGAGCTAAAAGCTAAGAAGACGGAGAAGCGGCGGAGATACAAATCCTCGGTTCCGTCAGTGGTTATGGGGAATGTCAACTCCCTGACCAACAAAACGGATGAGCTGGCTAGTCTGGTGAAGATCCTGAAGCTCTACAGGTAGTGCAGTGTGCTGTGTTTCACTGAGACCTGGCTCTCCCGCGACACCCCAGACGCCAACGTGGAGCTACCTGAATTCTTTACAGTGCGGGCGGACAGGGACCCCAAGCTCAGCGGGAAACGCAAAGTTGGGGGGCTTACGCTTTTCATCAACACCAGGTGGTACAACCCCGGTCACGTAAACGTGAAGGAGGTTATCTGCTGGGGAGCTTTCACACGCCATCTTTGTGTGAGTGTACATTCCACCCCGGGCGGACGCGCAGGCAGCGCGCAGCGCTACAAACACAACACCCTGACGCCTTCCTTCTGATTTCTGGTGACTTTAATTATGTCACACTGGACTCTACCCTGCCTGCCTTTTTCCAATTTGTGGACTGTTCCACCAGGAAAAACAGGACTGTCGACCTGCTGTATGCTAATGTGAGGGACGCATACAGAGCCACCCCACTACCACCACTGGGAAAATCAGATCACAATCTGGTTTTCCTACAGTCTCAGTACAAACCACTGGCACTGAGGCAGCCTTCTACCTCTTGCTCATTCAGAGTTTGGTCTCCTGAAGCAGAAGAAGCCCTCATGGACTGCTTCAAGACCACTGATTTGAGCATGCTGCTGCATCCACATGGTGAGGACATTGAGGGAGTGACACACTCCATTACGGACTACTTGAACTTTTGTACGGACGTAGCTGTTCCCACAAGGACTGTACGCTGCTTCCCAAATAACAAACCCTGGACCACCAGTGATGTCAAAGACCTGCTCAATCAGAAGAAGAGGGCGTTCAAAGATGGAAACTTGGTGGAGCTGAAGTGCGTACAGGGGGAATTCAAGGTACGTCTGAAAGAGACCAAAGAGTCCTACAGGATAAAGGTGGAGAGAAGGCTGCAGGACAACATGAGGGAGGTCTGTGGTGCAATGAAAACCATCACAGAGTGCAAGAACAAGAGCAGCAGCTCAGTGGATGGAGGTGTGGACAGATCAAACCAGTTCAACTACTTCTACAACAGGTTTGACTGTCCTGCTCCTGCTGCCCCCTCCCCCCCCTGCAGCACTCACCCCAAGTCACCCCCACTAGCCCCTCCGGCAGCCCCCTACTCCTGCTCCTCCCCTCTCTCCTGCAGCAGTTACCACACTGTCACCATGGCCAGCGGACCAGCCCTCACCCTCACCTCTATGATCCCCATCACCATCACCACCCTCACCTCCACCACCTCCGCCAACATTAACACCACCATCAGCTGGTAGACCAAACAGCTCCTGCAGTCCCCCTACTTTAACTACGGAGCAAGTCAGGAGACAGCTGAGGAGACTACACCCCAGAAAGGCAGCTGGCCCGGACAGAGTGTGCCCCAGATTGCTCAAAGCATGTGCTGTCCAACTGGGGGAGCCGCTTCAACATGTCTTCAACCTTAGTCTACGCCTAGGGAAGGTTCCTGACACGTGGAAGACAACATGCCTCATTCCAGTTCCCAAGAAGGCACACCCGAAGGAGCTGAATGACTACAGGCCAGTTGCTCTGACATCCCACGTGATGAAGACCATGGAGCGACTGCTGCTGTGTCACCTCAGACCTCAGGTCCACCAGGCTGAGGACCCACTGCAGTTTGCCTACCGGGAGAAGGTGGGGTGGAAGACGCCATCCTCCATCTCCTGCACAGAGCTCACTCTCACCTGGACAAGGGGAGTGGTGCTGTGAGGGTCATGTACTTTGACTTCTCCAGTGCATTCAACACCATCCAGTCCCTACTGCTGAGAGACAAGCTGATGAAGATAGAGGTGGACATGTACCTGGTCACCTGTATTACTGACTACCTTACGGGGATACCACAACATGTCAGGATCAGGGACTGCTCCTCCGATACAGTGACCAGCAACATGGGAGCACCACAGGGGATCGTCCTCTCTCCAGTCTTGTTCACCCTGAACAAGATCGGACTTCAAATACAATTCTGTCGTGCCACATGCAGAAGTTCTCTGATGACACTGCAATTGTGGGGTGTGTGCATAATGGACAGGAGATGGAGTACAGAAGCCTGATTGAGGACTTTGTGGTGTGGTGCAAAGCAAACCATCTGCAGCTGAACATCACTAAAACCAAGGAGATGTGCGTAGACTAGGTCCAGGCCATCTCAGCAGCCAGTCTCCATTGATGGGGTCAATGTGGAGATGGTGAAGTCCTACAAAATCCTTGGTGTGCACCTGGATGAAAGGCTGGATTGGTCAGTGAACACCGACCTCCTCTATTTCAATGGCCAGGAATTCTAGACTATGTGCATGGTATTTACAGTTTTTCTCAGTCGATTTGGTTCATTTCTCAGATCAGAACTGAAATTCTCAAAATTATTCATTCATTCTCCACATCTCCTTGTCACTTGTGCACATCGTAATTGCATTTCTCATTGTGTTTAACATTTTGCAAATGCTTTTGTACATTTTGCAAATGGACATGTACAGTTATCTGTTGTTTTTTACATTATCAGTTGCTTATGTCATGTTTATCAAAATGTGTTGTACGGGTTGTCTGTTGAATTGTCTTACCCTCCAAAACATTTAGTCTTTAGGTCATCGCCTAGGTCATTATATGCAAAAGTGCTGAACATGTTGTCATACAGTTTTTCCCAGTCGGTTTGGTTCATTTCTCACATCATGCTTTACATTGGCATCACAACTAGTGCATTTCTCAAAACAGTTAGTGCAAACAGCAAAACTCAATGAAATACCTGCAAAAGCAGATACTTCACTCAAAATTCTTTGTTTTTGACCCAAAATCAAATATTTAGGTCAGTCAATTTATCAGTGCCATCAGAATATCTAGTCTGTGAGCCATCGCCTATGAACAAGGCAGTCAAAATACTTAGTCATGTTGTCAGTGCAACTATAAGTCACAGTCTGTGCAGACTGTATATTCTGATGGAAACTAGCTATGCTTTTGATTTCAAGAACGCTGCACATTCTGTGGTATATCAAATACATGTTACACACATAAAACTTACATGGAACACAAAGTTACACATGACTGTATGTGGGAGACTGATAGAAAGACATTGAACTGGAATCAAATTTGTACAGCAATATTGTTTGACTGTATTGTTTGCACTGTAATTTGTTAACAAAAAAAATTCGACTGAAATTCAGAAAAGACAGACAACTGACTGGAAAAAACTGCAAAATTAGAAACTTATTCTACACATTCATTGTTGTGTGAAAATGGAACCTCTGCCCCCCCATGAGCTAGTCTTGATATCATATATGGTATAAGAAAAAAAAAGAATAACATGTCAGAATTTACGTCAATGTGCAGCATTACAGCAGAGAGCACATTTCTGAATTACATACATGTTTTCTCTATGAAATGTTTGAACGATTGAAGACACAGTTGTTCTTCCAATATTCAGCTGCACCCAGCAAGCATGGTCCACAATTGTTGCCCTTATTTCACTGTTTTGTCCCCTCAGCCTTACACCACACAGTCTTACCCCTCTACACCATATAGTCTTACTCCTCTACACCACACAGTCTTACCCCTCTACACCAGTCTTACTCCTCTACACCACACAGTCTTACTCCTCTACACCACACAGTCTTACCTCTCTACACCACACAGTCTTACTTCTCCTATTTGCTGTTCACCCTGTACATGGCCTTGTCTTTCCATTATGAGACTTTGTGATAATGCAGTGTTTAGCATCTATAAATGTTTGCCAATTACAGTAAAGGTTCATGAGACACACCTCTGACCTATGGTTGAGACCATTGGTTGATCTAAGCCTTCACCAATTCCCTTTCTTACTGTAACTGAATGTTCACTTGTAAACAATTTAATCAAATTAGGATAAATTAACAAAATGTAACAAAAAATAACCTAAATAAATAAATGTAAAATGATGCCTTAGACCCACCTCGCTCCACGACCGTCTTCTGGAGTCGACCGTGGGCGTGTCCACCTCCATTTCGGTCGCCTCACTGTCCTGGCTCCAGCTCATGGGCTGCTCCGGGCTGCCACCCCGGGAGCAGTCCATGCTCTCTCCCTCGGAGCGATCGGAGGACGGAGTCCGCCTCCCTTTAGCCTTCTCGGCCGACAGTTCCGAGAGGGGAGGGCTCTCCTCTTCCTCCTCGGTGTACGAGCCCTCGGACGGAGGGTAATCCCCGTACTCCTCCTCCATGTTGTCGTCCTCGGGGTATTCTGCCCCGTCCTCCCCTACGGTGGTAGAGGGACCTACGGGCGGAGGGAGGTAGTCCTCTTCCTCTGACTCCTCCTCCTCCTCTTCACCGTAGTCGACGGTCGGTGCGGAGCACTCGAACAGAGGGTACTCGTCTTCGTCCTCCTCCTCCTCCTCACCGTAGCCCACGGCAGGGGCGGAGCCCTCGGACGGAGGGTAGTCGTCCTTGTTCCCCTCTCCCCCACCATAGTCTACCGTGGGAGCGTAGCAGATGGACGAAGGGTAGTCCTCCTCTCCTCCACCGTAGTCCACGGTGGAAGCGTCGTCTAGAGATGGAGGGTAGACCTCCTCCTCGTCCTCCTGCTCCTCCGCCTCGCTAGGAGAGTCCCCCTCCCCAAACTCGCTCTCCGGGGTCGAGTCCGTGACGCAGATCACACCGAGACCCCTCTCCAGAGGCAAGAGGGCGCGGGCTTGAGAGGGGCGTGGCTGGCGCTCATGCCAAATCCGCACCTCCCCCTCGCGGAGCTCCTCTGCCAACTCGGGGTCCTGCGTCTTCCGTGCCGCAGCCAGCTGGAACGCGCAGACGGGATCCTGCTCCAGCTGTTCCTGCGTGGGCAAAGCCTCCTGGCACGGGGAGGAGCCCTCCTCTCGACCGGGGGGGTCTTCCTCCAGATCGAGGATGCCCACCCGCAGGGGCGATAGCTCCCGAGAAGGAGAGGGGTGCCTCTCTACCCACACCCGCGCAGCTGTCCGGCGGTATTCCTCTGCTAGCTCGGGTATGGAGGTCTCCCGAGCCGCGCACAGCAGGTACGAACACTCGGGGTCCTGCATCAGCTGTGCCAGAGGAAGGTACCAGAGCAAGTACAGGTACAGATGCTAAGTGAGTTACTAGAGTCTCTAGCTCTTCTTTTATATCTGGCACTGTAGCACAATCACTGGGATCCTGTCAAGCTTTGCCAGAAAAGATTATGAACATAGCCAAACTAATGAAAGCAGATTTAGATGCCTGTTGCAAATGTCAGATGATTCTCAACACTATTAACCCTAAGAAATCAAAACAGTCCCACCCACATCTTTTCATGGTGGCTTGGTGCTGTCATTCCAATGTGTCCAATGTGTCAGCTTAATATTCCATATTTGGTACACCAAGCAAGGACACTCACATTACAGTCTGTTATGCCCTAGCACTGGGACAATATTAGGGTAAAATAAAATAATTCAGTTCCTTAATTAAATGCATTTAACAAAATAGTGCACTCTGGTTAAACTGAACAAAAACTATCAACATAATTCATTTTTCCATTTATACTTTTACAATATTCATCGTTGCAACAATTTTTGGATATTATTGTCATAACATGGTAGAATATGCCAATAGAATGCAGTCATGTTTCAAGAAGGAGGAGAGAATTGTAAATTTAAAAAAGGTGCCTGCCCTGCATCTTACATGTACACTCCTCCGCCTTCCCTGGTGTTTAAACATTATATAACAGTGGTGTTATGAACAAATCCAGCAGTCCACTTTAACCTTCCTTCTGGCTAAATGAAAGAAAAGCAATTGGAATTGGACTATTTATTAGGTCTATGTAAGTTATTCAGCTATATGAGATACAATGATAAATACTGACAGAGTCTAGTATATATACTGTTTTTCTGGAACTGTTGTTTTTAATTCTTTCTTTTCAGGTAACTGTCAGAGAGAAACAAGGCAATGAATGTAACAATGGAACAAGTTCAAACCCAGGACTCTTACCAGCAAGCTGTTGTAAAAAACATTGTTATTGTTTCGCTTGGCCTGATAATTAATTGTGTAAATGGGATGTTAGTGGTCACTTTCTTCCGCAATACTGTATTTCACAGTGACCCAAGGTACATTCTGTATATTAATCTTGTAGTCAATGACATTCTCATGATATGCATATCAGTGACTTTGTATGTTTTGACTTATACATTGCCAAATGTAAACGTTTCAGTTTGCTGTACACTATTAGTACTAGGTTCAACTACTCATATGAATACTCCTCTGAATTTGGCTGGAATGGCAATAGAACGTTACATTGCAATTTGTAAACCATTACATCATTCTCAGATATGCACAGTGAACAGGACTTACATTCTCATCTGTTTGATGTGGACAATCGGAGCTATTCCCCCACTAGTTGATGTCATCATTATTGCAGCACTGCAGCCCCTTTCTTTTTTTAATTCTCTTATCTACTGCCAACCAATTATTGTATACAACACAAAGTATAATGTTCAAAAGACAATTGCTACACAGTGCCTTTATATGTCTGTTGTATGGATAATGATATTCTATACTTATTTTAGAGTTCTTTTTATAGCTAGAATAGCCTCATCTGGCCATCATCATCCTTCAGCTAAAAAGGCACGGAATACCATCTTGTTACATGGTGGTCAGCTACTATTGTGCATGTTGTCTTATGTAACCCCCGTTTTGGACATGGTGCTAATACAATTTTTTCCAGCTCAGCGAACACTTATTTCCTTTGTTAATTATCTGCTCACAAACATCATACCAAGGCTTCTGAGTCCTCTGATCTACGGAATTCGAGATCAGACATTTTTGAGACATATCAAAGGCTACTTTTCCTGTAAAGTTGTAAAAGTGACACCATAATTAATGAATTGGAACGAGTCACGCCTAAAGGCTTCTCCTTTTCATTTTGATGAGTGTGAGATATAATTTTAAAAATATCATGAAAAAGCTGATATGAGATAAAATATTGCTTTTCATCATATTCAATTCATGCTATGTAAAACGCCCTTCTCATATGTTTAAGTGACAACAGTGATCACAGAAACAGAGAGCCACACTGAAAACCACACATTTTCCCCTGATAAAATCTCACTATTACTCCTAATTTGCATAAGGAATGTCACTTTATTGTCTAGAAAGAATTGCAAACAGAATGTTAGTGTTATTTCTACTCGCTTATATGAACTCTACACCAGTGTATTAGAAACTCCGACCTTGTACCTTGAACGTCTGACCAATTTATTAGGCATATCTTACAGGTTCTTTTTGTAAGGTTATACAATTACCAACTGTAGGATATATGTTGACATGCATAATGTATTGTATGTCAGATCGCTATACAACAGAAGGGCACAGCAACATAATTACACTGTTAAAGCAAAACACAAATATGCCAAATGAATCGAAAAAAAAAATTGAGTATGGGGTTTGAGTATTGTAATGTTATAATCTTCACCAATAAATAGATTGTTGAGTGATGATCTTTCATAATCATATTATTTATATACAGCAGCATAACTGTGATCATTAAGATTATTATTTGACATTAATCATTGTAAATTTCCAGTATGTACTTTGCAGTTGGAAGTGGAATGAAGAAATTATCTGATGATTGCACTTTATTGATAGTTTTGATATTGTGCTAAGTATAGGTCCCCAGGACCTAACATTATTAATTAATTTTCAGAACTTTATATGACAAACTAACTGAATTGTTTTACCACATAAAAAACAGAAAAATGAAAAAAAAAAAAACATTCTGCAATTCCATAAATGAACCAGTAGAGGTCGCAAGCAAGCCTGATTTAGTACTGTTTAGGACTTTGTGGGTGTGCAAAGCCATAATGTTCAATAAGGCTTTGGCTACTTTGTGTCTATGAACATATTCCAGTAATGTCATAATGGCAGTGATAGGCTGGCCTAACAGAATAACCCTTTTCATGTAAATGAGCCTTTTGTTTGTTTGTGAAAGTAAAAAAGCATCACCTCAGAACTATTTATCATATAGTTCTAATATCAAGCACCTTAATCCAAAATCCGTAGTAATTGCTGTGCAAATAATTGCTCAATTATTTCATCTATTTTATGTGACTCCTACTAGAGGAATCATTTGTTCATCCAAGATCTGCACTGACCTAAAATATATCCATCTATGCAAGTATAAAGATGCCTCATGCTTTAACACTAGAAGCGCCGCGCCTCATTTACATACTTATACCTAGAAGCGCGGAGGGCCGGTCATCTGACCGATTTCACCACCTCCTACTAGCGCCGTGTTGTTTTCACCTACTTAAAGCGCGCCTCGGGCGGTCAAAAGACCGCTGAGTCTTTACACAGGGGAGCTGGTACTGACACATAATTAACGCTAGATGGCGTTTTGCACAAAAGGAAGAATGAGCCGCCCAAACAAAATATTCGTAATGGTGACATTTGCACGTAACGTCAATATGTTAACAAATTAATGTGACTAAACCTTTTAGAATCAGTGCCTTGTGACCTTGTTCTCAGTAGCTTTCCCATTGTCAGTTTTGTTTAGTTTCATATTGCATTTCCTGGTTTGTGCGAAAACGTAAATGCAAAATATAGTTTCAGTTTTGTTTCTTGGTTAGTGTAATAGTTTGCTTGGTTAGTGTAATAGTTTGCTTATTTGTCTGTGTGTTATTCTGTTGGCATATATGTCACTATATTATCATGTACGTTCGCCACACCACTAACCCACTGGCCCGCACCCCCACTGTGAAGCGTTCACGTCTTTTGTCTTGCTAATGCTACAGACTGCGCTGCAGCCTTCCACCCCCACATCCACAAAAAGCTTGTTCGATACTCAGAGTAGCAAAGTGAAGCCCGTAGACCGAGCTAAAGCAAGTTTGTTTGTATACTCAATGTTACGCCATTTCAAGTTTTAATGTCTAAAAGTTGTGTATGTTAGTGAATTGTAGGCTATGGTGAACATAACAAATCTACAAATAAATGTCTATAATGTTTTGTGTTAGACAAAGAACAAAAAGCATAAATAGGCAAAATAATTACAAAAATATCATTATAAAAGGTAGGCTATGTACCTTTGCGTAACAAAACGCAAAATTATTAAAATGATACGGATGGCTTCACGAATATAGTTGCCTCTGTCCTCTCTAATGTTCACTTTTTTATCTTGCCGTATTGTGTTGCCGTTTCAAATGAGGTGTTTGATCGGTGAATAGCCGATGTGTGATCCCACGTCCTAACGACCGTGTTATCACCGAGCGTTATCACCATTCGGTGATTTACATGTATCGTATATTGCATAAGTTTCGTTCCCCACCTCAAATTAAGTTCCATTTATGTAGTGAATTGTGAACTTGAGAATAAACCTCCGCCGCTGTGGTTAATGTTCATGCACTGTTTGAACAATATTTATTAATTACAGCCAGGTTTTGGAGGTTGTAGAACACAGCTACAGGCCAACAACGGGTGCATCCCGTCTCTCTTTAGCGTATATTGCATAAGTTTCGTTCACCACCTCAAATTAAGTTCCATTTATGTAGTGAATTGTGAACTTGAGAATAAACCTCCACCGCTGTGGTTAATGTTCATGCACTGTTTGAACAATATTTATTAATTACAGCCAGGTTTTGGAGGTTGTAGAACACAGCTACAGGCCAACAACGGGTGCATCCCGTCTCTCTTTAGCGTATATTGCATAAGTTTCGTTCCCCACCTCAAATTAAGTTACATTTATGTAGTGAATTGTGAACTTGAGAATAAACCTCCACCGCTGTGGTTAATGTTCATGCACTGTTTGAACAATATTTATTAATTACAGCCAGGTTTTGGAGGTTGTAGAACACAGCTACAGGCCAACAACGGGTGCATCCCGTCTCTCTTTAGCGTATATTGCATAAGTTTCGTTCCCCACCTCAAATTAAGTTACATTTATGTAGTGAATTGTGAACTTGAGAATAAACCTCCACCGCTGTGGTTAATGTTCATGCACTGTTTGAACAATATTTATTAATTACAGCCAGGTTTTGGAGGTTGTAGAACACAGCTACAGGCCAACAACGGGTGCATCCCATCTCTCTTTAGCGTATATTGAATAAGTTTCGTTCCCCACCTCAAATTAAGTTCCATTTATGTAGTGAATTGTGAACTTGAGAATAAACCTCCACCGCTGTGGTTAATGTTCATGCACTGTTTGAACAATATTTATTAATTACAGCCAGGTTTTGGAGGTTGTAGAACACAGCTACAGGCCAACAACGGGTGCATCCCGTCTCTCTTTAGCGTATATTGCATAAGTTTCGTTCCCCACCTCAAATTAAGTTACATTTATGTAGTGAATTGTGAACTTGAGAATAAACCTCCACCGCTGTGGTTAATGTTCATGCACTGTTTGAACAATATTTATTAATTACAGCCAGGTTTTGGAGGTTGTAGAACACAGCTACAGGCCAACAACGGGTGCATCCCGTCTCTCTTTAGCGTATATTGCATAAGTTTCGTTCACCACCTCAAATTAAGTTCCCTTTGTTTTGATTTGTGTGTCAGCTTCACACAACTCAACATTCAAAACACAGCTTAGGTGCAGTCTTTGCACATTTGCCACAGACCAGTCGCTTACATGTCTGGCAGATGTCATACGTTTTGTTCCCTGAACATCTGCCGACTTGGCATTGTTTTCTTTTTGAGGGCGGGCAAGGAGCTTCAGGTAAAATTCGCTTTTGTGCCACTGCCCTAGCCGCTTTCGCCATTTTCTGCTGTGCACACAGCTCCTTTACCAACTCGAGAATAAACCTTCGTCTGCTCAGGTTAACGTTCATGCACTGTTTGAACAATATATGTGCATTTATTGCAGCCAGGTCTAGGAGGTTGTAGAAAACCGCGACAGGCCAACGACGGGTGCCTCCCTTCACCGAATACAGTCGTGCCATTTGATCCATAACATCAACGCCACATTTAGTCGTGTTGTAATATGAAACAGTTTCAGGCAGTTTCTTTGCGCCATTATCAATTGAAACTGTCTGATGCATTGAGCTCAGGATGCATACATTTTTTTTAGGTTTTGCCTGGTAAATCGTTAGAGTTATTTTTCCAGCCCGCAACACCTTGGTGGAAAATCTTTCAGACTGTGCCTGTGTACATGGGGGCATCTCACGTCTCATTTTATTCATCGTACCAACAATAGTGGTTTTGTTCGCCAAAAGGGTGTTTGCAAGTGCCAATGAAGTGAAGAAATTGTCAGTCGTTACATTTCTTCCTTTGCCCATGAAAGGCTCCATCAAACGCAACACAATATTTTCAGACAACCGTTGACCAGCCGGCCTGCTTTCATCTTTCCCTAGATAGGGAATGGCGTTCAACATATATTTTGTTTCAACATCAGCGGCCACCCAGAACTTAATCCCAAATTTATCGGGTTTATTGGCCATGTACTGAGTGAAACGACAGCGAGCTTTAGTTGGGAACAGTTGCTCATCAACAGTTATGTTCTCACCGGGCGTGTAAGAAGCAATGCTGTTTTTCACAAATTTATCAAATATCTCCGAGATCATAGCAAATTTATCAGTCGCAAGGCGGGCAGCCCTTGTGCTCTTGTCATCAAAGCGCAGATAGCGCATGATATCTCTGAATGTCTGTCTAGACATTGTCTCTTTGAAAATGGGATTTCCTAAGTCAGCAGACCAGTATTCATCAAGTTTCATGCTTTTACCGGCTGTTATACCTCTCAAATAAACGAGACCCACAAATGCTTTCAGTTCGTCAGCTGTTAGTTTGAACTGAGCATTATTTCGTTCAGCCTCTGCCTCTGTGTATTTCAGAATTGCGCCCCACATTTCTGTGTCAATCAAACACAGTAAGCTGGTCAGTGGACTTTTAATTTTGTCCTTGGCATAACACGTAGGCCCTGGGGTTTCTCTCACAATATTGCACTCTTGTGCTCTACCCCGAGGTTTGCCAGCAGTTTCAAACCACACCGTACCGTCTTTGGCCTGAAATGAGTCACCACCACACTCAGTTTCAGAGTCCGATTCTGAATCAGATTCAAGATTCAGATCCATTTCACTTTCGCCCTCTCCATCCGACACCTCACATTGTTCGCCCTCCGATTCCATCTCATCAATATTGCACAGCATGTCCAGCACTTGCTTTGGGGTGTACATGATTCTCTGTGCCATTTTTATAATGCACTATGCAACCTTTCAAACGCCCAAACCGAGGAGTCACGCAAACTGTGTTGCTGTTCGATCACCCAAACCGAGCTTTCAAGCAAACTGTGTTGCTGTTCAATCACCCAAACCGAGCTTTCAAGCAAACTGTGTTGCTGTTCAAACGCCCAAACCGAGGAGTCACGCAAACTATGTTGCTGTTCAAACGCCAAAACCGAGCTTTCAAGCAAACTGTGTTGCTGTTCGATCGCCCAAACCGAGCTTTCAAGCAAACTGTGTTGCTGTTCAAACGCCCAAACCGAGGAGTCACGCAAACTATGTTGCTGTTCAAACGCCAAAACCGAGCTTTCAAGCAAACTGTGTTGCTGTTCGATCGCCCAAGCAGAGTTTTCACTCAAACTGTGTAGCCGCGTCCCGACGAATTTATAGCTCACGTTGCCTCATGAATGCTATTGTGAATAAAGTGTTCATAACAGCACCGCCCATGCCATCATCTCAGTTTCGCTCGCAAAGGTATGCATTTACATACGTAACTTGCATTCTGCTTAATTCTTTTGTAATGCCAGTGTGTCAAAAGCAGCCATACATAATGTATGTATCTAACAGCTAGCCCTGGCGAAGAGGGATTATACCCGAGAGATCATTTCTTTGAGATATTGACTTGATAAGTAGGCTAATTACCATTCGCAGAATTCCTGCAAACTACTAAAGCATTTATTAGGCAAAGCAAGACGCTCTCACGGTTTGAAAACCATTGATGTAAACTTATATATAGTATATATTAAATAATATTAATAAATAAAGTATATATTTTAAGACTTTGGAAAGTGAAACACTTTCACTTTCGTTCAACGGACGAATTCCGTTTTGTCTTTACACAATAATCAGTTTGAACTTTGAATAATTTAGTTTTGAAAACTATTGATCTTTATTTAGTTATACTAAATATTAAATGACATACGAATCTTTGCGACACCCGCTGGCAGAAAAGAGAATCACAGTCTTGAAGTGTAGGCGACGACGACAATATTACAGAGATACGAGCGAAATCGATTGAAACTAGCATGTGCAGGGTTTCTTTTAACAATGTAAAAATACTAGTTTATTAAAAGGACAATTCTGGGAAAAGTCATGAAAGGAGGGTTCTGAAATTGGATCCAGTGCAAAGATATTATTATTTTTTGTGCTACTGCGGTCAAGTGACCGGTGCTCGGCGCTTCTAGGTATAATTAGGTCGACCAGAGGCGGCGCTTCTAGTAGACGTCACAGCGGTCAAATGACCGGAGCTTTGGCGCTTCTAGTGTTAAAATGAAGCTTCACAATGTATTCAATTGATGGCATGCAATAACTCATAATTAGCTTTACCATGTTGTCTTACGTATAAATTACTACATTCACACTCAAAGTCCCAAGGTCACTAATTACCAAACTTTGACCAATCATTTCCTAAACCATAAAGTCCTCCCTGAATTAAAATCCCTATGCCCACTGTGCAACCAATTGTTCCCTAAACCATATTAAAATACATATTGCACTCCCTGGCAACTAGGCTGTTCCCAGCCCCAATGGCACCATTCATACACTGCGCTGGCAGTTCCATATGGATTTACTATTTAATGTGACGCTCGGGGGTCGGCGAAGGACGAGACACAGAATCCTGCCTTTTTGACTTACGTCACTTTTAATCAAACAATGATTGCGCAATAGCGCACGGATAACAAACACTCCACACAGCAACGTGTAGACTTTAGACAACGACGAGCACAGGACACTGCGCGAGCGCACATTAAATAGACAAACCACATTAGCCCCACGTGATCACGAGACGATTCACAGGTGAGACTTATTAATCACACGACAAAACCCTAACCACGTATATCCACTGACGCAGACGATGCACGTGGACAACGTTGACACACGCCCAAAAGGGAGGGGCCGGGGTCCTCAACGTGACATTTAAATAACATTTAACTTGACAATACCATGATATGACTCTCTAACTTACCCCAAACTCCATACCTGAGATATCAAAAAACCTTAGCAATTTCATCTTTATGATGCACACCCCCAACTAGCATGTACACTGAGACACTCAGTATACAGTATACAGTAGTGTAATTCACCATATTATATTACCTTTGGCTTCTTCCTCCTCTTTTCTCATTTTCTCCCCTGGGCACCAGAGAACTTCGGTCTTTTTGGCATCTTTCCGGAGAGATGTCACTCACTCTGTGGCGTTGTTTTTTACCCAGAGAAACAGTAACGAGGTGCGCAGAGCGAGCGGGGGGAGGGGGCTGCGCGGGTGATGGGTATCCTGTGCTATTATAATTATTAATTTGACTAATATTATTAAACAATGAAGTTGTGATTATGTGGACTTTGCTTGTTTTCATATTTATGAATTGTTGATTTGTAAATAAATAAATAATAAATAAATAAAGCATTCACGCGAGCGCCCCCTTGGACAGCCGGCGCCCCTAGCATTTGCCTATATCGCCTAATGGAAGGGCCGGCCCTGGTTGCAGGTGCAGCTTTGTGCAGCCATGTGGTTGCTCTTCTGTACCAGACTGCACATTATTCTCAGATGAGAATCACTGTTGTTCTCCCAATACACAGCTGCACTGAGACTGAACAGAAGTGGCATAAACCAAGGACTATGGTAACTAATGTTTTTAACATGGTACTTTGATTTCATATATGTATATTTGTTTGTTTGTTTATTGAAAATTATTTTGTGTACATCCAGGTTGTTAAACCTGGTCTTGTGAGTGAGATGACCATTCTTTCAGCCAGACATAGGCAAGGCAAGGCAAGTTTATTTATATAGCACCTTTCATACACAACGGTCATTCAAAGTGCTTTACAAATGAAAAGAAAACACAGAAAAATGTAAAACAATAGATTTAAGAAATTAATCACATATATAAAGAAAAATATATAATAAAATAACATAGAATGTAAAAAGTACAGTAAATAAAATAATAAAAAGTAAATAAGATCTAAAGGGGGGAGCAAAGATAAGAACAGTAAAAATAAAATGTTAGACTTAAACATAAAAAAAAGAAACAAACACAATAAAATCTAAAATAGGAAGCATGATTAAAACGGTAGATTTAAAGTAAGTTAAATTAATGAAGATAAAAGTGCCGTTACAGAGTAAAAGTAATTAAACTGAGCTGAAGGCCTGCTCAAACATGGAGGTTTTCAGTCTGGATTTAAAGGTATCTAGTGTTGGGGCTCTTCTAATGCTCTCTGACAACCGGTTCCATTTCTGAACGGCGTAGTAGCTAAACGCCGCCTCTCCATGTTTAGTTTTTACCTTAGGCTGCACTAACTGACCAGTTCCTAATGATCTGAGAGTTCTGCTCGGCTCATATTGTTGGAGCACATCCAATAAATATACTGGTCCTACACCATTAAGACATTTATAGACCAGTAATAGTACCTTAAAGTCTATCCTGTAACATAAGGGTATCCAGTGTAAGGATTTAAGGATGGGAGTGATGTGCTCCCTTCTTTTACTCCTAGTGAGAACTCTGGCAGCTGCATTTTGAATCAGCTGAAGCTGTTTAATTGTCTTTTTTGGGAGTCCAGTTAGGAGCCCATTACAGTAATCAATCCTACTAGAAACAAAGCCGTGGATGAGTTTCTCCAGGTCTGCTTTAGCCATACAATCTGATTTTGTTGATGTTTTTGAGGTGATAGAAAGCTGATTTGGTGACAGCTTTGACATGACTGAAGCCAGACTGAAATTGGTCTAGACAGCTATTTGTGGACAGAAAGTGCATAATTTGCTTGAAGACAATTTTTTCTATTATTTTTCCAATGAATGGTAGATTAGAAATTGGTCTATAATTATTCAACAAGCTTGTAGGGTTTTCTTTTTCAAGAGAGGCTTCACAACTGCAGTTTTTAATGCACTCGGAAATACACCTGACATGAGTGAGGAATTTACTATTTGAAGAATGTTCACAGATATTGCAGGAAAGACATTCTTAAAAAACTTGGTTGGTAATGTATCAAGGCTGCAAGTGGATGATTTGAGATGACACACTGTATCAATTAAAGCTTCTTCATTAATAGTACTGAACTGGGACATGTTGAACATTTTGCGTGGTTTTGGAGAGAAAATCGGCTCGTTGGTGGACGTAGGCATACAGATGGCTTGTCTGATATTGTGGATTTTAGTATTAAAAAATTTTGCAAACTCATTACATCTCTCAATTGAAACTAGCTCAGCGGTCATATATGTAGGTGGGTTTGTTAGTCTGTCAACCATAGTGAAAAGCACTTTGCTATTGTTAACATTATTGTTAATAATGCTAGAGAAGAAGGATTGTCTAGCTTTACACATTATTATATTGTAATCACGCAGCCTACTGTATCTTTGAAAATCTCTTTATGTACGTGAAGGTTGGTTTTACGCCATCTGCGCTCAGCCTTTCTGCATTCTCTTTTTTGGTGCTGAACTGAAGGATCATTTCTCCATGGAGCTTTCTGCTTACATTGCATGGTTTTAACTCTAACTGGTGCAATCTGATCCACGATACTGGCAGTTTTTGAGTTGAAACTATCCAGCAGAGTATCAACAGAGCCTGATAGTTGGCAAGGTGCAGAGTACACTTTGGTAACAAAAAGTGCAGCAGTCCTGTCATTTATCTGTCTTTTCTTTAACCTAACCTGCCTAGCATTGCTATGGATTGAAATCCACATTTCAAAAAATACACAGTAGTGATCAGACAATGCAACATCCTTAACACAGGCTGAAATGTTAAGACCCTTTGAGATAACCACATCCAAAGTGTGACCATGGCAGTGCGTGCTTCCAGTCACATGCTGAGAAAGTTCAAAAGATTCAAGTACATCATAGAATTCTTTGGCATAACTATCATTGGGATTATCAATATGAATGTTAAAATCACCAGCAATGACAAAATGATCAAATCCAGTAGAAATAAAAGATAACATATATGTGAAATCATCAATAAAATTTGCATTGTACCTAGGAGGCCTGTAGACAGTGACTAGTAATATTCTTTGTACCCCTTTTAAAATTGCACTCAAATATTCAAAAGATGTGAAATCACCAAGTGACAACTGCTTGCATTAGAAAGTATCATTAAACAACATTGCTACACCTCCACCTTTCTTGTCATTGCGAGAAACATTTAAAAAGTTAAAGTTTGGTGGAGCCGACTCAGTTAGCACAATATCAGCAAAAGCATGAAATCAAGCCCATAAGATGTAGTTAAATCATTAATTACCTAGGGAAAGAAGGGTAGCAGAAGGCATCAGGGAGTGGCCCAGTACCTGGGAGGCAGGTATCCACGACCCCTCTTAGGGACCGTAACCGACCCAGTCCACCAAATACTGGAGACCACCTCTTCTGCGCCGGGAATCCAGCAACCGCTCCACCAGGTAGGCTGGGCCATCCAACAGGTGCAGTGGAGAAGGTGGAGCAGCAGCCACAGCATTCTCCAGGGGTCCCGCCTGGTATGGCTTCAAGGCAGACACGTGGAAAGCGCGAGAGGCGTGCCTGTCCTTGGGCAGACTGATCTTGTAGGTTACTGGATTAATACTGCGCAGGATGGTGTAAGGACCCGCATACCGCTTCCCCAGCTTACCTCGTCTGCCCAGGCGTCCGTCGCCGGTGGAAACTCACACTTTGTCTCCCACTTAATAAGACGGAGCCTCGCTTCTCCGCCGATCCGCCTGATGGCCTCTCTCAGACGTTGATGGCATCTGCACCACTCCTCAACGACGAGCTGATTGGAGGAGGCGGTGTTCCATGGGTACAGCGGAGGCTGGCAACCGAACGCGCACTCAAAGGGAGTCCTCCCCGTGCTGGAATGTGTGAGGGAGTTCTGTGCGTACTCGGCCCAGGGCAGGAGAACGCACCACGTAGGAACTTCCCCACTTCCTGGTTAGCGTGCTCCACCTGTCTGTTAGCCTGAGGGTGATAGCCAGATGTTAGGCTTACCGTGACGTTCAGCTTTGACATGAACTCCCGCCACACACGCGAGGTGAACTGCAGACCCCTGTCCAACACGATATCCTCCAGCAGCCCGAACTGCCGGAATATGTGTCGAAACAGAAGATCTGCTGTCTCCCAAGCGGTGGGCACGCTAGGCAGAGGGAGGAGCCGAAGCATCTTTGAGTATTACCGTGTTGCCCTACGATGAGGGAAGATCCGTTATAAAGTCGAGGGCAATGTGTGTTCACGGCTGCTTAGGCACAGGGAGAGGGAGAAGCTTACCCGCCGGCGGAGTGCGCGGCACTTTGCAGCACGCACACACAGCACAGGAGGGACGTACTTATGGTGCAGCGGACAGCTAGGATGAGGGTTTGCTGCCACGATCGCTCGGTTGATCTCCCATTCCACTGCTCCCAGGAAACACTCAGGAGTCAGTACCGGTTCCTCACTAGTGGACTCCCTGCTGCCCGGGAAAGACCGGGACAGTGCGTCCGCGCGCTGATTCCTCTCCCCAGGTTGGTATGTCACCTGAAAACAGAAACAGGAGAAGAACAGGGACCACCTGGCCTGGCACACATTCATCCTCTTGGTGGTCTTGAGGTACTAGAGGTTCTTATGATTTGTGATGACGGTAAATGGATGATTCGCCCCCTCGAGCCAGTGGCGCCACTCACCGAAAGCCTTGCGCATGGCCAACAGCTCACAGTCCCCCACACCGTAATTGCGCTCTGCGGCCGTAAGCTTTTTGGAGTAGAAGGCTATCGGTCGAAGTGAGCTTTGAGCGAGTGAGAGTGAGTTCTTCTTTGGCCGCTGCGAGAGTACGGCGCCTACACCAACGTTTGATGCATCAACCTCCACAATAAAAGGCCGGTTGGGATCGGGTTTGTGTAGCACTGGAGCCTCCTCGAACGCCTTCTTGAGCTTTGCGAACGCTGACACTGCATCGGCACTCCAGAGTAGCTTGTTCTTACGTCCGCACAACATGTCGGTGAGAGGCTCCACTATTTGGCTATATGCGTGAATGAAACGCCTATAAAAATTAGCGAAGCCCAGAAATCTCTGCAGCTTGCGCAAGAACGTGCCCAGGACAGCCTACACGTCATGCACGTGTTGGTCTGGGGTTGATGAATAGATCAATATGTCGTCTATGTAGGCGACAACACACCTATTCAGATACTTCCTCAGGACCTCATTGATGAACGCCTGGAAAAAGACAGAGCCAAAGCCAAGCCATACGGCAAGACACGGTACTCATAGTGCCCGGTAGTGGTACTAAACGCCATCTTCAACTCACCCCCGGTGAATGCGGATGAGGTTACAGGTGCTGCGTAGATCTAATTTGGTGAAGATCTTCGCCGACCGCAACTGCTCTAGTGCCGAAGGCACTAAAGGCAGCGGGTAGGTGAAGCTCACCAAGAGGGAATTGAGCACCTGGTAATCCACGCATTGCCTCAAACCCCCCGTCCTTCTTCTTGACAGCGGGTAGGTGAAGCTCACCAAGAGGGAATTGAGCACCTGGTAATCCACGCATTGCCTCAAACCCCCCGTCCTTCTTCTTGACGAAGAAGACGCTGGCTGAGGCAGGCGAGGTGGAGGGAGTGATATAGCCCTGAGCGAGAGCCTCCTTTATGTACTGGTCCATCACCTTATCCTCCTCTTGTGACAGCGGATACACGTGCCCGCGCGGGGGGGTAGTGCCAGCCTGGAGGGTGACGTGACAGTCGAGTGGCCTTGGCGGGACTAAAGACCTCTGCTAGGTCGTGATACGGAGTGGGAACGTTGGGAGTAGCACTGATATTAGGACTCTCTATGCTGGTTGACTGGGCAAACACACGGGGGAAGGACGGAGTGCCACTAAGGGGCGCTACCCATTTCAGTAACCGTCCTGTCTGCCAATCGATGACCGGGTTGTGCAGTTTAAACCAGGGGAGACCTAATGTGAGTGAATGCCGTGTAAGGGGGAGAACATAAAAACTAATCTTCTCCTGACGGCCCTGAACTGACAGTGTAACAGGTGCAGTGCGAAATTAAATGAATCCCCCGCCCACAGGCTGTCCGTCCAGTGCATGCACGCGGCGGGGTTCCTCCAGTCTCGTCAGGGGCACGCCTAGCCGGTCAGCCACGCTCCTCCTCATGATGTTTCCCGAGGCGCCCGAGTCCACTAGAGCAAACACATCCAGAGACACCGCCCCGTGAGACACCTTAACTTCCCACGTCAATAAACTACCCATCAAGGAGTTACTCACCCTAGCGCGCCCCCTCCTAAAGTTGGTACCTCTCCTGGGGGGGCAGTCTCTCCCATTTCCATGGGCTCGGTAGGAGGCATCTCACGGGGTGGTGTGGACACGGGCACCTGTGAGAGGACGGTCAGTGGGGCTCCGCCTCTTCTCTCCTGGAGGAGCCTGTTGAAGGTAATGGCTAGGTGCACCACCTGATTGAAGTCCTGCTCCTCCAGGCGACAGGACAGCTCTGCTCTCAACTCGGGTCGCAGCCCGGCTAAAAACACGTCAGTTAGGGCGGCGTAGTTCCACCCGGTCCTAGCGGCTAACGTGCGGAACTCCAGGGCATGCTCTGCTGCGCTGCGGACTCCTTGGCACTGACCGCACGCTCTCCCTCGGCATAAGTGGTTGAATACCATCTTAAATTCCCTAATAAAGTGCTCATATGACCGAATGAAGGGCGCCTCTCCCGTCATCTGGGCAGCGCCCCAGTCCAGTGCCCTGTCGCTCAAACGCGATATAAAAAAGGACACCTTCTCCGGATCTCCGAGCTGCGGGTAGCTGGAGAAGTACAGCTGCATATGAACTAAAAACCCCTCACCGCTCAGGGTCCCCTCCGTAATGCTCCGGGGGTGTGATGGGGGTTCTGGCTGGCACTGTCCTCATGGCGGGCACTTGCATAGACAGAGTCTGCAGGCAGGAGGTCACGGTGGACAGCATAGCACGGAGCTCCTGGAGCTCCTGCTGTTGTTTCCCTAACGTTCGCCCTTGGTGTGCAAGTACCTCTAGCGGAGATGGTTCCTCACCTCCGGCCGCTCCAGGCTGCACATTCTGTGACATCTGAGATGCGGGGACAGAGGCAGCCGGAGGCGAGGTTTGCAATTGAGGAAGTTTATTCTCCATATCAAAATAAGGAATGCAAACAAAAGAAGCACTGCAAAAGGCAAAATGCTGTAATGGCTCTAAGCGAGGTAGGCGCGTGTGGCAAAGCAGCAGGGAAGAGAGGTCCAGCATAGGACAGCCAGTGGGGCAATGTGCAGCACTGGACCAAACGACCTGCGGGAATATAAAGGTGCACAACATAATTAAGAACAGGTGCTAGTACTCTGGGGACAGTGACGGTAGGAGTGGTGTAGTGCTCGGGGGCGTGTGTTGTGTGCGGTGACAAACGGGAACACGCGCCCTCTGGTGGCGACCCGGCCTCCCCACCGTGACAGTGACAAATTATTACAAAAATAAATTAAACAGTACTTAAACAGTGAATTTATTGGAGTAAATCAGCATTTGGTCACATGTAAACCACATTTAATGTACATGAATACATACATAACTACAGATAATTACATTGGATTTTTGACTAACGATAGATAGATAGATAGATAGATAGATAGATAGATAGATAGATAGATAGATAGATAGATATTATATTTTAAAAAAGTAATATTTATTTGTCCCAGAGGGAAATCGTGTGTTACAGCAGCGCAATCCATATGAAGCAAGAGCAAATAAACACAAGAGCAAAATACAGTTAAATACTGTTACAATGTTTTAAAAAATTTAATATAAATTAATGAAATAAACAAATTAAATAAACATCAACAACTTTGAAACTTTGAACCTTGAACTCTGCTGGCATATGTTCCCTTATTTTTTCCTCTGGCATCCAGATCCTCACTGACTCTAGGACAGCATATAAAAAGTTGCTCCACGTTGTAATAACCCGACTGACTGTGGACTGGTGGACACCATACCGGTCAGCAAGGTCATGCTGTTTTAAACCCAGTGCAAGATAGTTCAGAAACATGAACATCTCATCTATGGGCTGCAGGTAACGAGTCTAAAAAAACACAAGATAATATTACATGTCTATACTAATTTTCTATAAGCCATTATCCAGGTCATAGTTATGTTGTATGGTCCTTATAATCATAATTGCAATAACAACAAAGAGTACTTACCACAGTGGAACTTGGCTCTGCAAAGGTGCCTCTCTTTGCTTGTGTGACACTGACCATAGATGGCAGACAGGGCTCTATTAAGGCCCAGAAGAGCATAAGGAGGTCATAGGATGCAAACCTAAAAGAAAAAAAATACTTTTATTATCAAAATTTGTATCAGTGCTTATTAAGAACTTAATAAGTATTACTTATGGCATACTGTTGGCATGCCACTTACCAAGCGTTATCTCTCCGTGATTGATCTCATGTGTTCTGACCTCTGCTCTCGTTCCAGACCTCGTTCCTAGCCCTCGTGTACCTTCAGCCCTCTGTCTACCCGGCGTGACCCTGGACCGTACTGACCTCGACTACAGCACCCATACACTATACACGAACAGCGGACTTATTCTGTCAGGGCTGGCTCGGATGCCGTGCCATCTACATCCACAAGGGGCACCCGAGCCAGTCCTAGACTCCGGCAACGCAATCAGCAATGATCCGTCTCACCTGTTGCCATGGCTTCTTAAGGAAGCCAGTGGAGACGGATCATTGCTGATTCGTTGTGGTTATGCCGTTACGCTCTCAGCCTCTCTTGTCTTTCTCTGTTGCAGCGTTGGCCTCTGTAGGTGTCCCGTCACCTATCTCTCCTGTCTGTTTTTTCTCTGTCTTTTTCGAGTCCTCTCCTGCGTCGCTTACTGACCTTCCTCAAGTTTTCCCCAACCTGTTTATCTTCCTATCCTGTTGCTGTTTGTATGGGAAGGGTTTTTTGTTTGAGTAGCCTTTTTGCTATTAGTCAGCTACTTCCCCTGACGTCCTTGTTTTTGCCTTATTTCTTTTTACGCGTTGAGCAGTCCGCTATTATTCAGGCGCTCCTTTTAGTTCTGTTATTTTTTGTGGCACTTGGTTCCACCTTTCTCTCGCTCTCTCTAACGCGGTGTGTGCGTTACCGCGTTACCACCGACGTTACAGAACGAATCAGCCTGTGACATGGAACCAGCCGCTTCTAACGAAGCAGCAGAACTAAGGGCAGCCCTCTCCCAGCAGGGTCAGTTGTTGGGCAGCCATGACCAGGTCCTTCGCCAGATCATGGATCAGCTCAACAACGTGACCACTGCCATTCGGGCTTTAAGTAACCCGTCTCCCGCTCATCGGGATCCGCCTCCCGCGAGCCCAGCCGAACCCGCAGCAGCCCCGCGGCACTTTGAGCCTACTCTCCCCGCCCCGGCTCGCTATTCAGGGGATCCCGAAGGGTGTAGGAGTTTTCTACTACAGTGTTCGCTTGTATTCGAACAGCAACCTCTACGCTTCCCTACCGAGCGCGCAAAAATAGCATACGTGATAGCCTTACTTACAGACAAAGCCCTGGCTTGGGCAACCCCCGTATGGGAAAAACAGAACGAAGTTTGTGCTACTTACGATAGCTTCTCCCGGGCCATGAAAGGAGCCTTCTACCATCCCTCGTCGGGCGGGGTTGTCGGTCAGCGGCTTCTGCGTCTCAAGCAGGGAAAGCGGTCTGTAGCAGAGTACTCCATAGAGTTTCGCACGTTGGCAGCCGAAAGCGGTTGGGGTTCGGACTCTCTCATGTCCGTGTTTTTGGAAGGGCTAACGGAGGAGTTGAAGGACGAACTAGCTCTCCGCGACCCTCCGTCTGATCTAGAAACGCTGATCAGCCTGACGGTACGGCTCGATAACCGCCAGCGCGAGCGCAAAAACACCAAAAAGCATTTCCATCGCGAAACACCCCGCATGCCTGACGTTGTGCAGTCCGGTGAAACCGATAATCCCAGTAGTGAACCGCAACCCATGCAGCTCGGTCATACACGCCTGTCACGGCAGGAAAGACAGGCGCGTTTACAGGAGGGGCGGTGTCTGTATTGCGGGGGCGGGGGACACCAACGTACCAAATGCCCCGAGCTGCAGGGAAAAGACACGACCCACCAGTAGACGGGAAGGCTCTGGTGGGTCGTAACACAAGTCCTCCCACAACCGGTTTATCCATCCACGTTTCGTTGTCGTGGCATAAAACACAGGAAAAGCGCCTTATGGCTTTTGTTGATTCTGGTGCCGCGGCAAATTTTATCGACAGCTCTTTAGCGCAGGAATTACAAATCCCTCTGGTTCGCCTCGAAAAACCCCTCGCTGTCGCCGCGGTGGACGGCCGCGCCCTTATCTCCGGCGGTATCGACCGCCAAACCATACCGCTGGAGATGCACGTCGGGGAGCACTTTGAGTTAGTCACCTTATATGTCATCAGCGCCCCTCACATGCCGCTCATACTAGGGTTTCCATGGCTGCAACGACACAACCCTGACATAGACTGGCTCTCGCGCAGTATCGGGTCTTGGGGTGCTATGTGCAAAAACACATGTCGTAAGAGCCTCCCTGCTTCTTCTGCTGAAAAGCCGGTCGAGATCGTTGACCTGTCCTCTGTCCCTGCTGAATACCACGACCTCCAAGCGGTGTTCAGCAAAAAGAAGGCCAGTTTTCTTCCGCCTCACAGGTCTTACGACATCGCCATTGACCTACTTCCCGGGTCTAGTCCTCCTAGGGGTCGTCTCTTCTCTTTGGCCGCCCCTGAGCGAAGAGCCATGGAAACGTACATCCAGGAGGCGTTAGCCGCTGGGTTCATACGGCCCTCCACGTCTCCAGCCGGTGCTGGTTTTTTCTTTGTCGGCAAGAAAGATGGTGGGTTGAGGCCATGCATTGATTACAGGGGTCTCAATAAGATCACTGTCAAAGACCGTCACCCCCTGCCACTTATGTCAACGGCCTTTGAGGCACTCCAACAAGCTACCATTTTCACTAAGCTAGACCTTCGGAGTGCCTACAACCTAGTGAGGGTCAGAGAGGGGGATGAGTGGAAGACAGCCTTCATCACACCATCGGGTCACTACGAGTACCTTGTGATGCCGTTTGGTCTGATGAACGCCCCGGCTGTCTTCCAGAGACTTATTAATGAGGTGTTGCGTGAGGCTCTCGACCGGTACGCCTTCGTGTATCTTGACGACATCCTTATTTACAGTAGTTCACGGTCTGAGCACGTCAAACACGTCAGGAGGGTTCTCCAACTTCTGTTGGAGAACCACCTGTTCGTTAAATTAGAAAAATCCCTGTTTCACGTCCAGGAGGTGGCCTTTTTGGGCTACAGAATAGCCCAAAACGTTCTTGCTATGGATCCTGCTAAGATCCGAGCAGTCGCCGACTGGCCCACTCCCACATCGCTTCGTTTGGTTCAACGGTTCTTGGGGTTTGCTAATTTCTACCGTCGCTTTATTAAGAACTACAGCACTTTGGCTGGTCCCCTCATTGCGCTTACCAAGAAAACCCCGGGTCCCTTTGTCTGGTCTCCTGCAGCCCAGGAGTCTTTTGATAAGCTCAAGGAGCGGTTTACCTCGGCGCCGGTTCTGTGCATGCCTAACCCTGACCTACCGTTTGTGGTGGAAGTCGATGCGTCTGACTACGGGGTTGGGGCCGTCCTTTCCCAGAGAACGGGTACGCCACTTAAGCTCCACCCTTGTGCTTATTACTCACACCGTATGTCTCCTGCCGAGCGTAATTACGATGTGGGTGATAAGGAACTCTTGGCTGTAAAGCTAGCCCTGGAAGAATGGCGGCATTGGCTGGAGGGGGCCAAACACCCGTTTCTTGTGTGGACAGACCACAAGAACTTGGCCTACCTCCAGCAAGCCAAAAGGCTCAATCCCCGTCAGGCCAGGTGGTCGCTCTTCTTTGAGCGCTTCAAGTTTACCCTCTCCTATCGCCCAGGGACTAAAAACGTTAAGCCCGATGCTCTCTCTCGTCAATGGGAGACACCCCCCGACTCCACCGAGCCCGGTACTGTCATTCCCGCCTCCAAAATTGTTGCGCCCATTCAATGGGAGGTCGAGACCGCCGTTAAACGGGCGTTAGCAGCCGATCCTGGCCCAGGTGGTGAGCCATCGGGTCGTCTCTTTGTCCACCCTAACCTGCGAAAGAAGGTCATGGAATGGGGTCACAACTCACCCTTTGCTGCGCATCCTGGCTCTCGTCGTACGGCGGAACTTATTCGTAGACGGTTTTGGTGGCCGGGGATTGATAAGGACGTTAGCGACTTTGTTTCGACCTGTGTCACGTGCGTACAAAACAAAACGACCCACTCTAAGCCCTCGGGTCTTCTTCGCCCCCTGCCTATTCCATCCAGGCCCTGGACTCACGCCTCATTAGACTTCGTTACGGGGTTGCCACCCTCCCGTGGCAACACTACCATATTAGTTATCGTGGACAGGTTCTCCAAGGTAGCTAGGTTCGTGGCCCTCCCCAAGCTCCCGTCTGCCAAAGAGACCGCCTCGCTCTTCCTGCACCATATTGTCAGGCATTTTGGGTTCCCCGTCGACGTGGTTTCTGATCGTGGGCCGCAATTCACTAGCCGGTTTTGGGGGGCTTTTCTGGGTCTGCTTAACGCCAAGGCCAGTCTGTCCTCGGGTTTCCATCCCCAAACCAACGGTCAGACCGAGAGGACCAATCAGGACCTGGAGCAAACTCTCAGGTGCCTGGCGTCCTCCAACCCCTCCTCCTGGGCTGACCAGCTCCTCTGGGCCGAATACGCCCACAACACCCTATGGCACTCTGCCCTCGGGATGTCGCCTTTTGAGTGTTTCTATGGCTATGCCCCTCCTATGTTTGCTGACCAGGAGGACGAGGCGGCGGTTCCGGGTGCCCGTGCCTTGGTGCGGCGGTGCCGGTTGGCGTGGAGTAAGGCCCGTAGGGCCCTTCTGTCTGCCTCAGCCGGTTACCGTCGCAACGCAGACAAGCACCGTCTTCCGGCTTTGTCTTTCCGCCCCGGGCAGCGGGTCTGGCTTTCCGCCAAGGATCTGCCGGTCCGTGGTGGAACCAAGAAGCTGGCCCCTCGGTTCCTGGGTCCCTTCAAGGTGGACAGGCGGATCAATCCCGTCTCTTACCGGCTGTTGCTCCCTCCTTCCATGAGGGTCCATCCGGTGTTCCACGTCTCGCGTCTCCGCCCTGTTTTGTGTCACATGCCCCGCGCTCCGGCCCCGCCGCCTCCCCGCGTGGTTGACGGCGGTCCGGTGTACACCGTTTCTCGGTTGTTGGATCACCGCCGTGTTCGTGGTCGGGACCAGTACCTTGTTGATTGGGTGGGTTATGGGCCCGAGGAACGGTCATGGGTCCCCGCCTCTCGGGTTGTCGACCGCTCTCTTATTCGTGACTTCCGTCGTGACAGGGCTGTTGCTCTGGGCCCGCGGGGTCTCGGGCCTAGAGGGGGGGGCTCTGTCAGGGCTGGCTCGGATGCCGTGCCATCTACATCCACAAGGGGCACCCGAGCCAGTCCTAGACTCCGGCAACGCAATCAGCAATGATCCGTCTCACCTGTTGCCATGGCTTCTTAAGGAAGCCAGTGGAGACGGATCATTGCTGATTCGTTGTGGTTATGCCGTTACGCTCTCAGCCTCTCTTGTCTTTCTCTGTTGCAGCGTTGGCCTCTGTAGGTGTCCCGTCACCTATCTCTCCTGTCTGTTTTTTCTCTGCCTTTTTCGAGTCCTCTCCTGCGTCGCTTACTGACCTTCCTCAAGTTTTCCCCAACCTGTTTATCTTCCTATCCTGTTGCTGTTTGTATGGGAAGGGTTTTTTGTTTGAGTAGCCTTTTTGCTATTAGTCAGCTACTTCCCCTGACGTCCTTGTTTTTGCCTTATTTCTTTTTACGCGTTGAGCAGTCCGCTATTATTCAGGCGCTCCTTTTAGTTCTGTTATTTTTTGTGGCACTTGGTTCCACCTTTCTCTCGCTCTCTCTAACGCGGTGTGTGCGTCCCTACCACCGACGTTACATATTCATCTATTAGAGTGCTCTGTATTCACATTACAAATAAAGACAACCATAATCCGCAATTCTGCCTTCCTTTTCTGCCTTGTTGTATGTATGTTTAATGTATGTATGCATGTTTAATGTATGTATGTATGTATGTATGTATGTATGTATAATGTATGTTTACATTACTTATGTTGTAAGTTTAGTGCATCATGATGCTAAACATCTTACCTTGTATAAAACCGAATGTCACTGTCTGAGCCAGCAAAGCAGTGAATGCCAAACTGATGCTTCAGAGGAAGCTTCTGAATTTTTTGCCTCAGCTGGAGGATCTCCTCTCTAAGAAGTGCATTTTCTTCAAGAACCAAGTTGAAAGCAGCGGGATCTGCAGCCGAAGCATAGTCATAGTCCTCGGGGAGTCTATCAGCCTCCGTGAAATTTGTGTCATCCTCAGATGGTCGCTTTCTCCTCTCCCAAACTCCCGGTCTTGAAAGTGGGACAGAGAAATTGTTCCACTCAAATAACATCGGCACCACTCCCTTCTTCAACCATCGCCGTCCCTCTTTCCTGAAATGCCGGCTACATACGCGGGTATGCGGAGTGATTGTAAAGTTCTCCCTCCGGATAGCAACAATCCATTTAGCCCGGTTTTCCACATTGGAGGGAAACGTATGAAAACTAAGTACTTTACTTACTGGAGGCCTGACACAAGGGTACACAACAATGTTCAGCTGTAGTGCTGTCAGCTCGCTGATACTTAAACTTCTTTGTGTGTTTGCGTATTTAAGCGGAAATACGTCAGCACCCCTGTGTGCATATAGCCAGAGAACGTGAAGATGTTAAGATTGGGCGTTTTACCATGCTGGCAAATATTGAAATGGATCTTGAAAGTGACGTACAAGTTCTTTAATTCCACCTTGCAAAGGTGTATGAACCCTGCAAACATGACATTGTTCATTGCGCTGAAGCGTGGCACTAGCGAAGTTACTAAATTCGAGAGGTGCACGACCTCGCGAATCGACAGCGTGCGAGGCCCTCCCGCATGGGCGGAGCCACCGTGATTTCGTAATTTATTTAGTAACCGGTAGTGGTACTAAACGCCATCTTCCACTCACCCCCCGGTGAATGCGGATGAGGTTACAGGTGCTGCGTAGAAATAGAGTTGTTCTATTAGTAATGGCAATTTAATTAAGGGGGTGTATTGAAATGAAATACAATTAGATAATCTTTTTTCGCCATTTACATTATCAACATGTATTTTTAATCATTGGGTTTTAAGTTTAAGTTTGAAAACATGCATTTCCATTTCTTTACCTAATACATTACTTTAAGCCAGTATCAATAGTTTGGCTGTTGTCACGTAGGGCTACGCCCCCCTCTCCTCGCTGTCACTCCGGTGTCTCTGTTCCCATGTCTGTATTGTTCCTTGCCCGTTAGCCCTGCCTTGCTTGTCTGTTGCCCTGGTTTCTGTCTCTCTGCCACGCCCGTGTCATTATCGTTATCAGCTGTCTCTCGTTTAGTTCCATGTATTTTAGTCCCTGTGTCTCCTATGTCTGTATCGGTGGTTTTGTGTTTCAGTATCCTTGTATGCGTTCCTGTGTTATTCTGACTCCGTGTTCCCTGCCTTGTGAGTACTTCTCGTTTCGCTGCCCAGACGCCTTGTGTTTTCAGTTTCCTGATTGTTTCGTTTGTTCTACGTCTACCCGTGTTTGATTTTCAAGTATTCGTTCCGTCATGCCTCTCAGTGTTTCGTGTTCGGACTCCCTCACTGATCTGACCTCTGCCTTTTTATTCGACCCTGATTTTGGGTGTTATTTTCATGGCATAGTGGAAGATACTAATGCATTTGGGCTTGTTTCAAATGTACAGTATTTATATGCATTATAACCTACTATAACCTATTCTCAGATTCACAGCAGACGTAGCAGCTCATCAGAAATTCTCTAGCCACAAACAGTAACCGAGATGATATTGAGATCCAAGAGGGAATGGAGAACCCAAAGGAATCATGAATTTAAAATTTTTAAAGGTTGGGCATCTTACGTATGCACTCATTTCCTTCCCTGGTGGTCATACAATATATAACAGTGGCGTTATGAACAAATCCAGGATTTCACTTTAATCTTCTTTAAGGAATGAAAGGCAGCTGGAAAGGTTATAAGATATTTAGCTATATGAAGAACAAATATTGACAGATTTCTAACATTTTAAGTCTTGTTTAAATACTGTTTTTCTGTAATTATTGTTTTTCCTGGTAATTGTTAGAGAGAAACAGGGCAATGAATGTAACAATAGACCAATTTCAAACCCAGGAGTCTTACCAGCAAGCTGTTGTAAAAAATATTGTCATTGTTTCTCTTGGCCTGATCATTAATTGCATAAATGGGATGTTAGTGGTCACTTTCTTCCGCAATACTGTATTTCACAGTGACCCAAGGTACATTCTGTATATTAATCTTGTAGTCAATGACATTCTCATGATATGCATATCAGTGACTTTGTATGTTTTGACTTATACATTGCCAAATGTAAACGTTTCAGTTTGCTGTACACTATTAGTACTAGGTTCAACTACTCATATGAATACTCCTCTGAATTTGGCTGGAATGGCAATAGAACGTTACATTGCAATTTGTAAACCATTACATCATTCTCAGATATGCACAGTGAACAGGACTTACATTCTCATCTGTTTGATGTGGACAATCGGAGCTATTCCCCCACTAGTTGATGTCATCATTATTGCAGCACTGCAGCCCCTTTCTTTTTTTAATTCTCTTATCTACTGCCAACCAATTATTGTATACAACACAAAGTATAATGTTCAAAAGACAATTGTTACACAATGCCTTTATATGTCTGTTGTATGGATAATGATATTCTATACTTACTTTAGAGTTCTTTGTATAGCTAGAATTGCTTCATCTAGTCATCAATCTTCAGCTAAAAAGGCACGGAATACCATCTTGTTACATGGTGGTCAGCTACTGTTGTGCATGTTGTCTTATGTAACCCCCGTTTTGGATATGGTGCTAATACAATTTTTCCCAGCTCATCGAAGGCTTATTGCCTTTGTCAATTATCTTTTTACAAACATCATACCAAGGCTTCTGAGTCCTCTCATCTATGGAATTCGAGATAAGATGTTTGTGAGACACATCAAAGGCTATTTTTCCTGTAAAGTCATCTTTGTAAAGATCACATCATAGTGCAGAGTTTGTATGGGTGTTTGAAATCCTTGAAAGTGATTGAATTTTTATGTTGAATTTTCCAGGTTTCAAATGTGCTGGAATTTTGGCTTAAATACTTGGAAATGCTTGAAATTCTAATTGTATTTTGTGTCACAACTAATAGCTGTCTTAGTGAATAGTTTGCTTATGTTCCATTACAAATATCAGTGAAAAATGCAACACCTCTTGCAATTTTATCATGAAACTCAAGATACTGGGAAAATGTTAAGATTGTGCATTTTGAAAACAAACTATGAAGTAAAAAATATGCTAGCTTGGTAGCTTAGCAAATCCTAACCAAACTAGCATTTATTTCAAGCATATATTAAAATTTCTAGCTTAATACGCCAATAAGCTCATGTAATACACTTATTATTCTGTTATTACCAAACATGGTACCATCTCTTTTATTGTGCTAAAAAAGAATTTATCATTTTGAGTATATGTGTATATAAATATAATTTACTACAGCTGTAAGGTGCTGTAAAATATTGAAAACGGACATTGAAAGTTCTTGAAAAGTGCTTGAATTTGACAGTGGAAAAGGTGTATGAGGTTTGATTTCAAATGAACATGTTAAAATGAGGAAAAATGTTTTTGATTATAGTCATGTTATATAAAGGGAATTGTACTGTTAAAGTATTTCAGTAACTCTCAGTAAAGTTCCCAAGAACCTTTACATTTGACTCCCAATTTGCATAAAGAATTTTCTTTTTTTTAATAATTGCAAACAGAATGTGTGACACAGGGACAGAGGCAGCAGGAGGCAGAGGCTGTGAGCAAAAGGCTTTATTATCCATAGTGCTAACCAAAATACTCAGGCCACTAGGCAGATCAAACACAACAGTATACTCAAGGTAACGCAGGTAAGTAACGCAGCCACAGGCGTATGGCAGGTCCGGTACAGAGCAGGCTATCCCACGTAGAGGTGAGGGGTACAGGCTGAATGTGCAGCACTGGACGGCGCGACCTGTGGGGATTTAAAGAGCCTGAGTCCAATTAGAGCCAGGTGCTAATACTCGGGTGATTGGGAGTGAGGGAGTGACCGGGAGTGAGAGGGCGTGCGCAGAGTCGAAGTGGGCATGTGTGAGAGGGAAGAAGTGTGTGTGCGTGCCCTCTGGTGGAGTCTGGGCTGACCCACCGTGACAGAATGTTTGTATTTTTTCTACTCGTTTATATGAACTCTGCACCATTGTGTTAGAAATTCCAAACGTGTACCTTGACCCTTTGGCCAATTTATTAGGCACCTCTTGCAGGTTCCTTTTGTAAAGACTCCAATAAAAAAAAATATTCAAACAAACAAAACATAAAAAAAAACAAATTACAAACAGCACTAAAATGATTGAGCAAGAAGTATGAGTATTATGCTGCTATTACCTCCTCCAATCAATAGATTGTTGATTTATGAGTGATATTTTGTAATCATATCTATTTATGTAATGCATCATAACTGTGAGCATTAAGGTTATTGTTCCACTTTAATCACTGCACATTTCCAATATGCAGTTGCAGGTAGAATGAAAAAAATCATCTAATGATTGTGCTGGGCTTTGATATTGTGATAAATTCAGGTTCCCAGTATTTTTATTTAATTTTCTGAACTTTACAGTTAGAACCCTAGAGGTCCAAAACAAGCCTTATTTAACAATGAAGTTCAATAAAGCATTGTTCTACTTGCGATGTTAATTTGTACTAAGTGCCACCAGTTCCATATGGATTTACATTTGGATTTACTGTTCTAAACATGAAACCATATTGCCCAAGCCTGTGCTCTCCTCATCCCTGACAAGCCCATAATTTCAAGGAATTCCTTCACAGATATCGTTAGCATACAACCTCTTAAACCAGTTATGTTCCACAAGCAAATATGTAGCAGACTTTATTAAATAAATTATCCAGGTATCATGGTCTTTGCTCTTTATCTTTAATTAAGAGCTGCGTTATACTGCCCACCTAGTTTTTCCAGTATAGAGGGAGTCAATTCACTATTATGAAAAAATATTTCTTTAATCTTTACCATTGCACACACAAGATTATCACTAAACTTGTCAAGCAATTGCCAAGTAAGCAGAAGAGCTTCTTTCCACAACACACTTGGAAGCCCTAATCACCATTACCATGCCCATGGTAAATGCCAAAGACATAGTACATTATGTCATTATACCCATTTCTACCTGCAGCCAAGATGTTGAAAATGTGCCTGTCTGAGAAGCAAAAATGTAATATCTTCAAAATAAGCTCTAACAAGCCTAGTAATACCATCTGGTACTTCAAATCAAATCAAAATGTATTTATATAGCGCTTTTTACAACAGTTGTTGTCACAAAGCAGCTTTACAAGTGTCTGAGTCCAAGCCCCCAGTGAACAAGCCAAGGGCGAGCTTTTCCAAGAGCAAGCCAAGGAAAAACTCCCTAAGAGCATGAGAAGAAACCTTGAGAGGATCCAATACTCAGGGGGGAACCCATCCTCTTCTGGCTGATGCTTCACCATGGCATCCAGAACAAACTGGTACACAGCAATAGAAAGATAAAAAAAAAACACAACCCTTCTTTGATGACTGAATCTGATACCAGATCAAAGAGGCATGTTTCAAACATCCTGAAAAGTCTGGGGTGGTTGCCTTTTGCACTGATGTGTCCATTAGGCTATTAGCTTAAGTACAGAACCAGCCTCTTTAAATCTAAACTACAAAAGATTTTCTGTCCACATTAAGAAGGCTTATGGCACATTTCCACTAGGGCCTGCTTGGCGCGGTACGGTTCGATACGGGTCGCTTCGCAACGGAACGGTACGGTCGCGTTGTGTTTCCATTACAATGGTGAACCACCCCAATGTGGGTGGAGTCGCTGTTGGCGCGCGGGTTGTAGTGTCGTGACATCATTTGTATGCGACCACAACACCGGCACAACACCCCTTAACAAATAGCATTATTGTATCTTATTTATCTTTATCTTCATTATTGTATGTGGTTGCTCTAATTATTGATAATAATTTGGTATTACTCAAACAGGCTGAATACACCCTGCATAAAAAGCATCAGTCATACAATCAAATGAAATCAAACTTTATTATGAAATATAGATATTTAAAGTACAACATATGTAAATTATAGTTATAGTTTAAAAAAGTGCAAAAAGCAAATATATACGTATAGCTTTATATGAAATAAATATTTATAGTACTACAAGCAACATTTTGTGTGCTTTTACTGGCGTCTGTCTCGCATGGTGTTCACAAGTTCGCCAAGCACCCCGAGGAAAGCCCGGTTGAAGGAAACATTTTCCGCCAACTCCGCTCGCCTCGTCAATGGAAGGGGAATCTTGAACGTAAAAAATAACAAATATTAAACACAAGCATTCCCGTGAAAGCAACAACAATATAGCGTAACTGCACAAAATGTGTAGCACGTCATCGCTGCTATGGCTACAGCTAACTAGCAACTAGCAAGGCTAAGAGCTAGCTATTGTACAGTAGTGACTGTGGTGGTAACATTAACTACAAACACAGCTCTAAATTCCTGCGTTTACAATAGATGCGTTCATATTACGTTCATATTACATCTTTTACGAGCCTAGTAGTAAAACTGTGAAATCACAATACACTCACCATTCTCCGTGGCCTCCAGCACCGACATCGTCGTGTCCAGCACGTTTTCTCTTCCGTTACTGGCTGGCCGGTGACCGTATATGACATCCATTTGCTGGAACCATTTCCAGTCTTTGCGGTTTGCTCCGCTGCGTCCGTTATGGTCCTTCACCGCCCGGTAATCGCGTTAAGCTTTTTTAGCTTGGACCGACCGGCACTGCTGAACGGACCGCTGGTAGCCATGAGTGGCCATTAGCGCGGAAACCTCGCTAAAAACCTTTACATTTCTAGTGGCCCCGTCCAGTTCGCCCTGGATTTTTTGATCGCTGATTATTAACAGAAAGGTTTGTACCTCGGCGTTTGACCAGGGAACAGACTTCGCTCCTTGGGTTTTAAAAATGGCTGAGGAGTCCATAGCATAGCGGAGGAGTCGCTCTCCTGACGCAACCTGTGACGACACTCCCTGGCCAATCAGTGTCATGCTGTCCCTCCACGTCACAGAACTGTACCGCTTCGGGACGGTTAGAACCTCGAGCGAGTCGGTACGAAAAAAGTACCCAAAGGGGCCGGCTCACAGGGTACTGGTACTAATGGAAACACTCACAAACCGACCCGTATCGAACCGTACCGCGCCAAGCAGGCCCTAGTGGAAATGCGCCATTATAGGTCGAAACGGTTCAATACTCACTGCTTATTCTTTTCTGATGTCAGAAAGACACTTGTACAGAAGCTGCCAGTGCAAGACTCAGAGCCTCTCACATTTCTTTTCACCTTGGAGAACAAACATCAATGAATTATTCTGTGTCCCCAATTGTTACACTGGCACCATTCAGGCATGGTGTCAGGAATAGGCGATAACATAATTATGTTCACCTGTCGCACCACCACGCCCACATTCCTGGCGTACTTGAGCACCAGGACTTCACTTCCTGGTTGCGAAGTATTGCCTCATGTCGTTGCATACCAAGCCGTTGTTCCTGATTGTCTCTCTGTGTGCCGAACTCTGCTTGTCCCCTAGACCATGTCTCCTGTCTGACCCCTGGATACCTCCCGGACTCTGCCCTTGCCTCTCGACCCTGGACCGCACTGACCACCGCTCCCATGCTACTGCTCTGCACCTGCCATACATCACTGTGCTTATCGTGTGGCACTCTGTACAGAGTTGTCAAAATAAAGATCGTGTTATTCCGCATCAGGATCCCTCTCAGCGTGTTCTATACGTTACAGAATACTTCGCCTTTCCCATGGATCCTGCGGAAACTCAGGCTCACCTGGCTCGCCAAGAGGCGACTATCGCAGCCATGACGGAGCGTATACAACAGCTCACCGAGACAGCTTGTAACCAAGAAACTGCGCTCCGTGCCCTCACCGAGTCCGCACGCCAGAACGTCCAAGGTGCCAGCCCCGTGTCTTCTGCCCCCCTGACCGTTGCGATGCATCCCACCAATATGCCAGTAGCCTTACCTGAACGGTATGACGGGTCTCCAGAGCGTTGCAGGAACTTCTTGATGCACTTCCTGATGCTCCATGTACTTCACCTATCACCCGGCCTTGTTCCAGACGGATCGTCAAAAGGTGGATTTTATGCTGACATTCCTGACGGGAGAGGCAGGAGCTTGGGCTACTGCTCTTTGGAGTAGCGGAGACGACTCCCTGAATACGGAGCGCCACTTCTCCGAACTGCTCCGATCCGTCTTCGACCACCCTGCCGCCGGGCGCGATGTCGGCACCCAGTTATGTGAAATCAAGAAGGGGAAACGCAGCGCGGCAGACTACGCCCGAGAATTCCGTACACTGGCTGCTGGCAGTGGCTGGAGTGGGACTGCCCTCAAGACGGTGTTCCGCCGCAGTCTCAGAACTGATCTGCAGATTGAGCTGGCCTGTAAAGATGAAGATCTAACTATTTCCGAGTTCATACAAGCAGCGGTGAACGTAGATAAGCTGCTCACTACTCACCGTCCCAACCTGCGACTGTGCCATCGACCTCCATCCCGGGGTGACCTTACCCAGGAGAACAAAGCCGTACCCGCTCTCCCGCCCAGAAGATGCTGCTATGGAATCTTATGTCAGTGAGGCCCTACAGAGGGGGTTTATTCGCCCGTCGACATCTCCCGTCGCGGCAGGGTTTTTCTTCGTAGAGAAGAAGGACGGGGGGTTACGTCCCTGTATTGATTATCGAGCCCTGAACGCTGTCACGTCTAAATATGCTTACCCTCTACCCTTCATCTCTGCCTCACAAGAATGACTAATGGGGGCTGCAGTGTTCACGAAGCTTGATCTCAGGAGTGCCTACAACCTGATTAGAATTCGCGCTGGTGACGAGTGGAAGACAGCCTTCGTCACCGCCAGGGGGCACTATGAGTATCTAGTAATGCCATACGGGCTGTCAAATAGCCCGTCAGTGTTCCAGGCTTTTATGGACGACATATTCCGAGACATGATTGATAAATATATATTTGTTTACATAGACGATATCTTGATCTATTCCCCCTCTATCCAGGAACACATAATACACGTCTCTTCGGTCCTCCAGCATCTGCGAGAGAACGGCTTGTACGTGAAGGCGGAGAAATGCGAGTTTCATGCACCTGTCATCTCCTTCCTCAGCTGTACCCTGTCGCCGGGTTGCATCAGCATGGGCGACAGCAAGGTAGATGCAGTCGCAAACTGGCCTGTGCCCCGTTCCGTTAAGAATCTCCAGCGCTTCCTCGGATTCGCCAACTTCTGTCGTCGGTTCATCAGGGGTTTCGGTTCGGTGGCGGCCCCCCTTACCGATCTCCTGAAAGGGGGAAAGAAGCGCCACTTCATATGGACACCCAAAGCGGAACAGGCGTTTAAAGCGCTGAAAACCGCGTTCACCAGCGCTCCTATATTGCATCTCCCGGACCCCACGTTACCTTTCATAGTCGAGGTCGATGCATCCGACGTTGGCGTAGGGGCTGTTCTTTCACAGAGACAAGGCAATCCGCCCAAACTGTTCCCGTGTGCCTATCTCTCCAAAAAATTACAACCGGCCGAGGTGAACTATGGCGTAGGTGACCGCGAACTCCTGGCCATGAAACTGGCTCTCGAACACTGGCGGCACTGGTTAGAGGGAGCAGAGCACCCCTTCCAGGTGTACACAGACCATAAGAACCTGGAGTACCTCAAGTCCGCTAGGCGACTCAATCCCCGGCAGGCCAGATGGGCGCTGTTTTTTACCCGCTTCAGATTCACAGTACACTACCGACCAGGATCCAAGAACACCAAGGCTGATGCATTATCCCGGATTCACGAGAAGACGCCGAGCGACAAGACACCTGACCATATTCTCGGAGAATCCTGTTTCGTTGACCTCATCCGGTGGGATATTCAGGACGAACTGGAGGAAGCCCTCCGCGCCGACCCAGGCCCTGCAGATGGTCCCGATGGCAAACAATACGTCCCGGTCCCGCTCCGGGGACACCTCCTCCAACTCGCACACGACACTCCGGGCACGGGTCATCCCGGTATAACCCGCACCAAACACCTGATCGCCCAGAAATACTGGTGGCCGTCATGGGAGGAGGACATTCGCGACTACGTACTCGCCTGTGTTGTATGCGCACAATCACGCACACCCCGAGCACTGCCCACTGGTCAGCTCCTCCCCTTGCCGATACCCCGCCATCCGTGGTCTCATCTGGCCATCGACTTTGTTACGGATCTGCCTGTCTCGGGCGGTAACACGGTGATAATCGTGATGGTGGATAGGTTCTCCAAGATGTGTCGTCTGATCCCACGCTCGAAACTGCCCACTGCTATGGAGACGGCCTCTGACGTGTTCCACTACGTCTTCCGAATATATGGGTTACCCGAGGATATCGTGTCGGATAGAGGCGTGCAATTCACCTCCCGTGTCTGGACCCAGTTCTGCAAGTTACTCGGAATAACCGCCAGTCCAACCTCCGGATACCACCCCCAATCCAATGGAGAAGTGGAGCGCTATAATCAAGAACTAGGTCGCTTTCTCCGCCAATACTGCTCTTCCCAGAAGGACTGGCACAAATACGTTCCCTGGGCTGAATACGCACGCAATTCCAAACTGACTCCTTTCCAGTGTGTGTACGGCTACCAGCCACCGTTCTTCCCCTGGGATAAAACCCCCTCTGACGTCCCCGCTCTGGATGACTGGTTAAAAACAGTGCCCGCACCTGGGAGCTCGCACACGTTCAGCTGCGGCGCGCGCTCCACACCCGTCGTATGAACGCTGACCGCCGTCGTCTCCCCGCACTCATATATAACCCCGGTCAGCGAGTATGGCTCTCCACTCGCAACTTGAACCTCCGCCAGCCTTGCCACAAGCTTAAGTCTAGATACATCGGGCCGTTCAAGATTACTCGCAGGATAAATGCTGTTTCCTATGAACTGCTGCTGCCCCCTCAATACCGCGTCCATCCCGTCTTCCACGTATCCCTCCTAAAGCCTGTTCACTACAGCCCCATGTCCGTAGCCCCGGTTCTGGATCGCCCCCCCGAGCCCCTGGACATTGACGGTCGACCTGCGTATATAGTGTGGGAGCTGCTGGAATCACGTCGACGGCGTGGGGGTCTCCAGTATCTCGTCGACTGGGAGGGCTATGGTCCCGAGGAACGAGCCTGGGTAGCCGCTCGCGATGTCCTCTGCCCGTCGCTCATCGCCGACTTTCACGCTGCACACCCACATTTCCCCGCCCCCCGGGGCCGTGGCCGGCCGCCTTTGCGGCGTGGATCGTCTGGAGACGCTCCGTTGCGGGGGGGGTACTGTCAGGAATAGCCGATAACATAATTATGTTCACCTGTCGCACCACCACGCCCACATTCCTGGCGTACTTAAGCACCAGGACTTCACTTCCTGGTTGCGAAGTATTGCCTCATGTCGTTGCATACCAAGCTGTTGTTCCTGATTGTCTCTCTGTGTGCCGAACTCTGCTTGTCCCTTAGACCACGTCTCCTGTCTGACCCCTGGATACCTCCCGGACTCTGCCCTCGCCTCTCGACCCTAGACCGCACTGACCACCGCTCCCACGCTACTGCTCTGCACCTGCCATACATCACTGTGCTTATCGTGTGGCACGCTGTACAGAGTTGTCAAAATAAAGATCGTGTTATTCCGCATCAGGATCCCTCTCAGCGTGTTCTATACGTTACACATGGTCAGTGTCACCAGTTCCTGATAGTTCATTAAGCATGGACATATGGCTTACTTGTTGACTAAGGCCACTATTAATGATTGCTCAGTGCCACCAGTTCCACTACACCAGTCACATACACACATAGTCACTTTTGCTTTTAACTTTAACAGTATCTTATCATCCATAAGAAATGACTAACCAATATTTAGCAGGTACTCAGATTATTAGTTGAGAACAAGTTAATGGTTCCATTTAGAGTAAACAACATCACATAGTCTAGCAGGAGACCTGATGGCAGAGGGGATGGGCTCTTCATTAATGTCTTTAAGGTTTCCAGGAACTGTGTTTGATCTCTTCAGGAGAGTAAGCAGAACATGTAGATGAGACGTTCGGGTAAAGTTGAATGGAGTTCCATGGTGGTCAGATTGGTCTAAAGGACAGCAGGAATTCTCCTTCAGGCCTGAGATTTCATCTGAATCAGAAGAGATAATAGGGCACATTGTACAGCATGTACTGTGACACAATGTACTGAACAGTTATATTTGAACTAGAGTTCTCAAACTTTTATACAAAGTACACATATTTGTTTACTACAAATGGCACCAATTCAAATCCCAATTCAAATATCACAGCCCTGTATTTAGTTGTATGTAAGATGATGGCTGTAAATCTGTGTTGCAACCCACCCCACCCCTGTCAGCCCTTGTTTAGCTAGCTGTGTTAACAAGGTGATTTGAAATTAACAGGGAAACTTACCTTTCCACAATTACCACAATTTACCTGAGAAACTACAGTTTAATGTAATATAATTCATATGGTTTTATCTAAATAGTATAAGTACTAAACAAAATTCAGAAATTTACTTTCTCACCTCAAAATCATTTTTTTCTCTATGGAATCTGTTTCCAGCCTTGATATTCACCATGTGGGATCAGGGAAGAATTGGGTAAATACTGGAATGATCATATGACTCCTATCTTATGTGTGATCGGTGGAATTGATGGTGTTACAACTCTCCCCATGTTACAACCATACTCGGTCTCCCCTATATTAATCTAAACAGCCTGTGTAAGGAGAGAAGAGAATCTTCCTGCTGACGCTGCTTCCTGCTGACGCTGCTTCCTGCTGACGCTTCTGCGGAGCGAATTTTGTAAGTGTTTTTATAAAGTGTACTAATCTGTTTACGTGCTAATCTTTACTTTTTGCCTTCCTAGATAATTTTTTACAGATAGTACTTCCACCGTCAAGACGGGCAGTTGATTATTCCGGCCGCTGAACAACTTTCGGCTTCTAAAAATCAGCTAGCGTAAGTTTGTATAAATCGGCTAGACACGGTAAGTGTTCTGATTTATCCATGGCTGGTGTTGGTTTGTTTCCTTGTTCGGAGTGTGGCATGTTTAGTTTAGACCCTTTCGCCACTGATAGTAATAGTGATAGTATCTGTGAGAGGTGCAAACTAGTTAATTCTCTCGTGGCGAAAGTGGAATGTTTAGAGCGCCACGTCCACTCATTATTGAGGGATAGAGAGACAGGGTCAGTAGCAGCTGTAGACGCGCCAGGGAGAACTAGCGCCTCCGCGACTCCGGCGATAGAGCCCTCACAGCGGGGCGAATGGGTGACGTCTCGGCGGCGTAGTCAGAGAGCGAGGGCTGCAGCTACCGCTAACGCCAGCGCTAGCCCACCAGAGCACCACTCCCCGGTTCACGTGTCAAACAGGTTTGGCCCGCTCAGTGCTACACCCGCTGAGGAGCCTGTCTCACAGACTCTGGTGACAGGAGACTCTATAGTCCGACACGTGAAAGTAGCTGCACCTGTAGGGGCTCCAGCGGTTACAGTCAGCTGTTTACCAGGAGCCAGAGCGCCGGACATTAGTGGCAACCTTAGACTGTTAGCCCATAGGAGATTCTCTAGGATAGTTATACATGTAGGGGCCAACGATCAGTGTTGGGAACGGCGTCATTTTGTCAGGAACGGGATAATATAATTAATTACTTTTCCTGTCGTTACAACGCCGTTGACGTTACTGGTCATTAAAAGCGGTGCGTTACTATATATTGATATACTAACAGTAATGCGAGCGGACCCCTGCCCAGGCTAGTGAGGAGTAACAGATCTTGATAGGTCACAGTTCTCGGGGGAACACCTGTTTAACTTAACAAGTCAGTAATCGATTGGCTAAGGCATCGTTATGGTAGCCAATCAGAGCCAGTGTTTTTACACGCAGTGACACGACACAAACGGAGAAGTTGCCGAAATCGCGTCAAGTGCAAGCCGAAGAAAATTTAGCATTTTCAAGGCGATATAAACATTATTTAAGAAAATACTTGAAGTTCCCGAATGTCTACCAGACTGGGTATTTGATTTATTTAATTAAAAATAGAGGTTTTATTGTTAAGTTTACTTTTGTTGTGAACAAACCAGTTGTCTCAGGTTGAGATAATTTAATTAAATTTGATAGATGTAAATGCACTTTATATAATGTAACTGTTTACTTTTGCTTTTTTGTTTTTTTAACAAAGATTTGGGATTTTAAAGGATTTTATCCTGCACTGGTCTGTGGATGTGCAATAAATATCAAAAGTTAAACACCTTTCTGATCTACTCATTTCAACTGACTGTGAAAACTGCTTTTTCAAAAAAATCCTTATTCATTGGCATATAACCTTTTTTTAACTGTAATGCAAAAAGTTACTTTCCCTGGTAACGAGTTACTTTTATTATAGAGTAATTCAGTTACTAACTCAGTTACTTTTTTGAACAAGTAGTGAGTAACTATAACTAATTACTTTTTTAAAGTAACGTTCCCAACACTGCCAACGATATACGTCTGCGGCAGTCAGAGGTGACTAAGGCTAATGTTAAAGAGGTGGTTAAATTAGCCCAGATGATGTCCGATGCCGTAATCTGCTCTGGCCCCATCCCAATGCGGCGCGGCGATGAGCAATACAGCAGGCTCACATCACTAAACCGCTGGATGTCCAAGTGGTGCTCCGAAAATCAAGTGGGCTTTATTAATAATTGGAAAGAGTTCGAGGGCAAGCCTGGTCTTTTAGGCAGGGACGGTGTCCACCCCACCCGGGATGGCGCTGCCCTGTTATCTTGCAGCATAGCCCATAGCCTGTTAGTTAGTGGGCAGTGTAGTACTAGGAGCTGCTGACTAACCAGAGTCGCGACCAGGCCGCAGACTAACGGGCTAAGCCGTCTGTCTGCTGTCGTGCTTTGATCCTCTTTCACCTTAACACAGCATGCTCGTTGATTGCAAGAGAAAACATTACCAGTCTTGTCTTTGACCTTTTATTAAAAGTATACAAAAATACAGAGCGCTCTGGAGAGAACACACACAAGCCTATCTCCTCTACCCTGTAGCTCTGTGCGCAGGTCTCTGCCCGACACATTTTCCTCCTGTTCTATATAGTGTGGCCTGGGTATAAGCCCCCCTGTTTCTGTTGGACTTTCCCTAACTTAGCCTGTTAGACAAAGGCTGATTGTCTAAGACATTCACAATCAGATGAGCTCATCCTGTTTTTTCCCTAAATCTTACAATGACTTTTGCCAATTATGATTTTCACAGACTTAATAGTGGTTCCATACATAGGAGTTGCACGTAGATCACATACGTTAAACATACAGATGTTTCCTTACTAAGAGTGGGAGAGAGGCCTTCGCTTCCTGGTCCTGTCAAACTGATATACATTCTTATTCTTCTTCTTAAGCATCCTGTTCTTTTAGAAAAGGACAGGCACTTGGAATATGGGACCGAGCATACAGGCCTTTTCTCAGACACACTTGATAATTAGCTATTTGATTAATACTATTGTCACGGTGACAGCTCCGGACCCTTCCCTGTGGGCGTGTCAGGACGTCGTCTGCGTGCTGTTATGTCCATGTTTGTACTTCCGTGGGTGTGGATTGTTTGTGAGCGTGTTCGTTTGTTACACCTGTGCCTTGTCTCGAGGTCACGTGGGTCTGTGTAACTCACTTATTTAATGTGCGTTCGCGCAGTGTCGTGTGCTCGTCTTTGTCTAAGTTTCATGCCAGTGTGAGTGTCACATTGTTGTGCTTGCGCCACCGCAGTGAAGCTACGTGTTAATTGTTAAGTAAAGTTCGTGTTTGCACCCATCTGCTACGTGTCGTGTCCGTTCCTCCGCACGTCACAACTATACTGTAAGCAATACATAAAGTGATTAATATTAGAAATTTGATAAAGCAGTTTTTATGAACGAATTTATAACTGACCAGAAAATTGATATTCTATGTCTAACTGAAACGTGGATTTAATCTGGTGACTATTTATCTCTAAACGAAGCCAATCCTGTGGGATATAGTTATATACATAAATCTAGATTGTCAGGCAGAGGAGGAGGAATATGTATAATATATCGTGATTGTTTAGAAATTCATCAGAAATACTTAGATATCTCTAACTCATTTGAGATGCTGTCTATTAATGTAATTAGTCCATCTGAAAATAAAAGTACATTTTCCCTAACAAATGTTTAAAGACCACCAGGGCCTTACTCAGATTTCTTAAAAGATTTCACCGATTTTACAGCAAATTTAGCAGTAAGTAGTGACAAAATAATAATGGTAGGAGACTTTAACATACATTTTGATAATGCGGAGGATCCACTGACAAGGGCTTTTACTTCTATATTGAACTCTGTTGGCATTACACAAAACGTAGTAGGACCCACACACTATCAAAATCATACCCTAGATTTAATCTTAACGTTGGGTATCGACGTAGATAATATAAATATACTCCCGCAAACCGTAGCTATCTCTGATCACTATTTAGTCCAATTTGAGATTCATCTTAACATAAATACCCGCCCGTCTCCTCGGCAGTGTATAAAGCGCTCAATAAATTCATTAACAGCAACACAGTTTATTGAAGCCCTCCCTGATTTAACTGCTCTAGCCCACTCGCCATCCGATCCAGGAGAGTTAGACAGTCTAACCAACTGCATAGAGAATACCTGCAGATCAGCTCTAGATATAGTAGTTCCACTCAAGTATAAAAAGACTAGATCTAAAAAACTCGCTCCGTGGTACACTGACTAAACTAGAAACTTAAAACTAATAGCATGTAAATTAGAGCGTAAATGACGATCTACTAAGTTGGAAGTATTCTACTGTGCCTGGAAGGATAGCATTATTGACTACAAACGGGCACTCGCTAAAGCACGCTCAGCATACACTCTCTATCATACTGATAGAGAAAAATAAAAACAATCCTAGATTTCTTTTTAATACTATTTCCAAACTTACAAAAAATCAAGCAGGCGCAGAACCTCAGATTCCAGAAAACCTCACTAGTAATGTATTTATAGATTTTTTTGATAATAAAATAGAGAATATTAGACAAAATATAAAACCTTTTATTAGCAATACAACTGGTATGTCATCTGGTTTGGTTGATATAGATTTAAATCACATACTGGGAGAGAAACTTTTCATCCACTCCCACAATCAGAATTAGAGAAAATAATTTCTTCAAAATTTCAAGAAATTCTAATTTCAAAGTTATTAAAAGAGGTATTACCAGCGGTAACTGAACCTCTTCTAACTATAGTTAACTCATCCATTACAATAGGTCACATGCCCAAATCATGTAAATTACTGTAGCAGTTAAACCTCTGATCAATAAACCAAATCTTGATCCTACTGTGCTATCTAATTATAGACCCATTTCAAACACATCATTTATATCTAAGATCATAGATAAAGCTGTTGCCCAGCAATTATGCCTATATCTGCATAGGCATCACATATTTGAAAAGTTCCAATCTGGTTTTAGGCCCCATCACAGTACTAAAACAGCATTAGTTAAAGTAACAAATGACCTCCTCTTGCTTCAGATCAAGGCTATGGATCGCTGTTAGTGCTTCTTGATCTTAGTGCAGCTTTTGACACAACTGATCATAGGATCTTGCTAGAAAGGTTAGAACGCTGGGTTGGAGTCTCTGGCACAGCCCTTTCATGGTTTTATTCTTACTTAACAAATCGCTATCAGTTTGTAGAGCTCAATAATATTCCATCCAAACGTACAAAAGTTAAATATGGGGTCCCGCAAGGCTCCATTTTAGGACCACTATTGTTTACATTATATATGCTACCATTGGGCACAGTTATAAACAAACATGGTGTCAATTTTCACTGCTATGCAGATGACACTCAACTTTACATATCAGCCAAACCTGATGACAAACTCAGTTTAAGAAAAATTGAGGCCTGTGTAAGATATTAAATGCTAGATGTCTCTAAACTTCCTCCAACTTAATGAGAACAAAACAGAAGTTCTCCTTCTGGGCCCTAAGGCCTCAAAACAGAAAATTCCAGATCTAATGCTTAATCTCGCAGACTACCCCATTACACCTGGCACAGTAGCCAAAAACCTAGGCGTCATACTCGACTCTGACCTATCATTTGATAAATACATAGATAATACTACTAGGATAGCTTTTCTACATCTCTGCAACATTGCTAAATTAAGAAATGCATTATCACAGGATGATGCGGAAAAATTGGTGCACGCCTTTGTTAGCTCTAGATTAGACTACTGCAATGCACTACTGTCAGGATGTTCAAATAGGAATCTAAATAAACTTCAAATAGTTCAAAATGCCGCAGCCAGGGTTCTGACCAGAACTAGAAAATTTCAGCATATCAGTCCAGTCCTATCAGCCCTGCATTGGCTTCCAGTTAAATTCCGTATTGACTTTAAAATTCTTTTATTATAAAGCATTGCACGGGCTTGCTCCTAAATACCTTCAGGAACTTATTTCCTATTACGAACCCCCACGTCCACTAAGATCACAGGGTGCTGGTCTTTTATTAGTTCCAAAAATTAACAAGGTAACAGCAGGGGGAAGAGCCTTTTCTTGTAAGGCCCCCCAGCTTTGGAATAATCTTCCTAAATGCATCCGGGACTCTGACACAGTCACAATCTTTAAGTCTAGGTTGAAAACCCACTTGTTTAGTTCAGCGTTTGATAATTAATATCCCTCCTTAGATAAAGGTACAGATCCAGGGGTTCACAGGCGAAGGGTTTTATGGTAGACTGGGGCGCTGGTGCTGTCATCCTGTCACTGCTCGAGGTCACTCAAGTTTGTTGACAGTGCAGTGGACGGATGCCATTGTCTCAGAATGCCCCCAAGCCAATGTTACCTTCTGGTTCTGCCTTATTTAGCTAGGCTGTAATAATTTAACTTAATGCCGGAGTTGCTGCCACACTCCAGAAATGTTTATAATTTCACCTGTCCTGTATATGTCCTCATACAGAGCTAATTTTCCCTGTTTCATTTCTCCACATGGCTGCCCGCCTGCTTGAGGAATAATGAGATGAGGAGACCAGCGATCCATCCTGGGCCGGCCACCTCCTGCCTAACCGGATGCCTACATCATGATGGACATTATTACATATTTTTCCTTTTCTTTCTCTTCTTTCTGTCTAAATTGTTGTTGTTGTCATGGTGACCGGTGTCGGCCAGAGGAGGATGGGTTCCCCCCCTGAGTCTTGGTTCCTCTCAAGGTTTCTTCCTCATGCAAAAAACTAGGGAGTTTTTCCTTGCCACTGTTGCCCTTGGCTTGCTCACTGGGGGCTAGGACTCGGCACTTGTACAGCTGCTTTGTGACAACAACTGTTGTAAAAAGCGCTATATAAATAAAATTTGATTGATTGATTGATTGAATCTATGAAGCGACAAAATGCAACACCTGAGCAATAAATGTACATAAATGTTTGTGATGATCGAAGGAGGAGGCACGACGAACGAAGTAACAGTGAAACATATAAGTTTAATAACACAAAAACGGTAAGTTCAGAGCGGATAGCGCAAGTGACTCACACAGGCCCAAACTTTAGACAAAGACGAGCATGAGACATTGCACGAACGCACATTAAATAGGTGCTGAACACATTCCCTAGTGATCATGAGAGGGGAGACTAACAATCACGCTCACAAACAACCCACACCCACGGAACTACAAACATGGACATAACTAGATGCAGACAACGTACTAACATGCCCACAAGGAGGGGTCCGGAGCTGTAACCTTGACAGTTTATATAATGGAGTTATCTGGGGGTCTTCCTCCAGAAAATTATTTAAAGATCAAGTCAAATTTAGTGAATCATTTTTTCACTAAAAGGTATTTAAAATGTATGAAGCTCTCTTGTTTTAAATAAGATTTAAAATGTCATAAATGGCTAATTATGTCACGATTATAATCACACCACTGGATAGAGCCTTTAAATACAAACAGAACAACACCATCCATGTTAAAATTGGTTAGAAATAAAAAAAAGTTATGACATTTTAAATGGAAGAAAAATGCACTCTTTTTCTCTGACTGTATTAAAGCTAAATGAAGAAAAGTCTGTGATCACTGGAGAGATTCTTCAGTATAAATAACCATACAAATAATTTCTATATTTCACCACAAATTCAAATGAAATTTGAAATGTAGTCAGTTTATAGTATGGACATGACATTATAATTGCCATCCGCACACACCCAAGATGGCGCCGATGTACATGGCATGCCGTCTGTTGCTCTTAGTTTGGCAAGTATTTGTTCTGTTTTTGGCATTAGAAATTGAGTCTGTCAACTCAATTTTAGTTTATGATCGCCAAACTTTATTAGATATTCGATCTGCAGCTGGTAAATCTGGACAAGGAGGCTACAATTGGCGATTTTCATGCCCTCCCTTCTTAGCAGGAATACCTGGTCACCTGTTACGGGAACCGGGCCTGCTCTCGCGGAAGAGTCCTTTTAGACGACGTGGCAAACGTGCGGGACTGCTAGTGAAAATGAAAATACAGCTACCAGCTAGCTCCGAAATTCGGATACATAAGGTGGTTACGAATTCCGCTTGCTCTTATTGGTATGTTCCGAGATCCGCTTTTGTCTGGCTCAAAACTCTTGTGGACTCCGATGAAGGGAAGTGGACTCGTGGAGTTTTCGCTGCTCGGCGACGTGGGAGAGGAGCGAATTTACATAATCTTCGCCTGCTGGGGCGGGCACCCCGGATGGCTGTCTCCTCACCAGCAACCCTTACAAGGATAGCCCTTATAAACGCCAGATCGTTGAGTAACAAGGCACATATCCTTAATGATTTTTTTACCACGCATACGCTGGATGTGATGTGTATAACTGAGACATGGACCAATGCTAGTGAGCTAAGCGTTTTTAGCGATCTGTTGCCGGCAGCTTGCTCGTGTCTACATGTACCTCGAAGTACTGGGCGGGGAGGTGGGGTAGCATGTATCTTTAGAGACGATATCAGCTGCAGAAAGCTGCCAGCCGCGTCCTACTGCAGCTTTGAACTTTTGCTGTTCGAGCTGGACTGTATCCATCCAATTGCTTGTGCCATAATCTACCGTCCTCCGAAATACAACAAGGATTTCTTAAACGACTTTTCAAACTTTTTGGCAGATTTGATGGTCAAACATGATAGGGTTTTAATTATGGGGGACTTTAATATTCATGTATGTTGCCCAGACAAACCTTTGACCAAAGAATTTTTGGATCTCTTGGATTCTTTTAATCTTGCGCAGTCAGTAAAGGGCCCTACACATGAACAGGGGCATACTATTGACCTTGTTCTATCTTTTAATGTTCCTGTGAACAGTCTTGAACTGGACGATGCAGTGTTTTCAGATCATAATCCCATTAGGTTTGAAACATCACAGGTTAAGACTGTTGCTCCCTCTGTAATGGGTCGATACTCTCGTATTTTAAATGAAAATACTGCTGAACGTTTTATTGCTGCATTTAATACTTTTAAATCTGGTAATGCCTTTCATGAACTCCACAATCCCAATGATATACTAGCAGCTTTCCAGTCTACCTGTAGTAATTTGTTGGATAACATAGCTCCACTTAAATTTAGTCCTTTTAAGTTAAAAAATGAACCCTGGCTCAATTCCACCACTCGTGCAGCCAGGCAAGAGTGTAGGAAAGCAGAACGTAAATGGAAAAAGGATAAGCTACAGGTATCTTATGAGATACTTAAAGAAAAATGGTTTAAGTATCAAAAAACAGTGAAGGCAGAAAAAAATCTGTATTTTTCTACCATTATTCAAAATAATAGTCATAAACCACGTACATTATTTAATACTATTAACACTGCACTGAACGGCAATAATCCTGTATGTTTTAAGTCCTCTCTAAATATTTGTGAAAAATTTTCAATTTTTTTTAAGGAGAAAATCACAAATTTAAGGTCTTCTATTAAGTGTCCTTCTTCTTATGCCCCGCCTGCCTTAGTGACTAGCTCTACTGTCTTTGAGCAGTTTGAGCCTGTCTCTTTTAGGCAGCTGGAGGAAATTGTTGGCCAATTAAATACGAGTTCTTGTCCTTTCGATGTATTGGATCCTCGATTTTTTAAGAAGGTATTTAAGACTATAGGACCTGAGGTTGTAACTATTATTAATAGTAGTTTATCTACAGGAATTGTCCCTAGGTATTTGAAACAAGCGGTGGTCCATCCAACAATTAAAAAGTCCAATTTGGATCCAACTGTGCTCTCTAATTTTAGGCCTATTTCCAAACTTCCGTTTATGTCGAAAATATTAGAGAAAGTTGTGTTTCTACAGCTGAAATCTTATTTAGACGAAAATCATATCTACGAGGTTTTTCAGTCTGGCTTCAGAGCACTCCATAGTACAGAAACGGCCCTTCTGAAAATTTTTAATGACTTATTAATAATTACGGACTCTGGTGATTGTGCTGTTCTTATTCTTTTAGATTTAACTGCTGCTTTTGACACTATTGACCATAATATTCTTGTTGAGCGTTTGGAATGTTGTGTTGGAGTTAAAGGCCTTGCCCTTGAGTGGCTTCGGTCATACTTATCGGATAGGAGTTTTGTGGTTAGCAGTGGGGAGTTTGTGTCATTAGCAGCATCTTTCTCGTGTGGGGTTCCTCAGGGATCGATCTTGGGCCCCTTTTTATTTACGTTGTATATGCTACCTTTGGGAGCCATTTTTAGAAAGTATGGTATCTCCTTTCATTGTTATGCCGACGACACTCAGATTTACTTACCTTTAAAGAAGCAGGATGGTACAACTTTGACTAATTTATTGAGTTGCCTTGATGAAATAAAAGCATGGATGGCTTTTAATTTTTTAAATTTAAATGAGACCAAGACTGAAATTATCTTATTTGGCCAAGACAGAGCAGCATTTAGCCCCCAATGGAACCTGGGCCATTGGCAGACTTTTACCAAGTCATCAGTCAAAAACCTGGGTGTAATATTTGACGATGGTTTTAAATTTGATAAGCAGATAAATGCAGTAGTTAAGTCTAGTTTCTTTCAATTAAGACAGCTAGCCAAAATCAAGCCATTTTTATCTTTCTCTGATCTGGAGAAAGTAATTCATATCTTTATTTCTACAAGACTCGATTATTGTAACTCTCTATATGTTGGTGTTGGCCATTCCTTGACTGGTAAGTTACAACTGGTACAAAATGCTGCTGCAAGGTTATTGACACGTACGTCGAAGAGGGAACACATCACTCCCGTACTGGCTTCACTTCATTGGCTCCCAGTGGTTTTTAGAATACAGTTCAAAATTCTACTTTTAGTGTACAAGTCTCTTAACAGGTTAGCACCCAGTTATATGATGGATCTGCTTGTGCGCTATGTTCCAGCTCGGCCCCTAAGATCTGCGGATCAGCTTCAGCTGGTTGTTCCCAAAACTAGGCTGAAGCAGAGGGGGGACCGAGCATTTGTAGTAGCCGCCCCGAAACTCTGGAATGAGTTACCGCTGCAAATTCGATTGGCGCCTACTCTTTCAAGTTTTAAATCTAAGCTTAAAGCTCATTATTATTCTTTAGCTTTTATGTAATTATTGATTTATTTGGTTGTTGTTTTTTAGTCCACGTATTGTAATTTTTAAGTTTCTTAATCTGTTCAGCACTTTGGTCAACTAATGTTGTGTTAAATGTGCTTTATAAATAAATTGACATTGACATTGACATTGACATTGTCACGGTCACAGCTCCGGACCCTTCCCTGTGGGCGTGTCGTTATGTCGGCTGCGTGCAGTTATGTCCATGTTTGTATTTCCGTGGGTCTGGGTTGTCTGTGAGCTTGTTCGTAGTCGCACCTGTGCCTTGCCTCGAGATCACGAGGGTCTGTGTTAATCACCTATATAATGTGCGTTCGCGCAATGCCTTGTGCTCGTCTTTGTCTAAAGTTTCGTGCCTGTGTGAGAGGTGTATGTTTCTGTTTGCACTCCGCACGGAGCTTCACTTGTTTGTTATTACATGAAACGTTTCGTATTGCACAGTTCGACGTTCGTCGTGCCTCATATTTCGAGCGTCACAATATTATTCAAAATGAATGAACGAATGAATATTTAATGAGCAATCTTTAAATTAATTTAAAAAGAAGTCAGGTAGCCTAATCATTAATATTCTGAGAAAATGCTGTAACCTAAAGATTCTGGTAACACAGTTAGACAAAATATGTTAAAAACATGTAACGGGCGTGAGAGAGTCGAGGATGCAAAGATGAGGTGCGTTCAAAGGCTACGTTTATTTGGCTTGACGCTGGACACACTCACGGCGTATCGATACAGCAGTCAATCACACTGAACAGTATACGCTCACGGCGTATTGAAACAACAGTCAACCACACAGAACAGTACACACTTTGTGTCTTAACACACAACGCATATCACATTAAAGACGAACACCAAACGATACAAACACACACACTATATACACACGTAGCCTAACAAGCACAGCTTGAAACACATTAGTCTAACGAGACAAGTGAACACACACACACACAAACCCAGCTACACCCACGGACGTACATACAAAGACATGGACAACATTAACACACACCCGAAGGGAGGGGTTCGGAATCCGTGTATCATTCGTTCATTTGATATTCAACTGAAAATCAAAATCGGAAAATCAAAAAAACGATTCATTATTTTGTTTTTCGTTTTGAATATAAAAACAAAAAAAACAAACCAGGCTTGTATTTTTCTGTTTTTTATTTGATGATCCAAACAAAAATTGCTAAATTAAAAAACGGATTCGGAGCTGAATTGGATTTAGATTTTTTCACTTGATCCATTGGTGTGCCCCGGAAGTTACTGATTTGTTTATTCTTCATGGGCTTCGTTTAACTGCGGTAAAGTTGGTTTCACGTTAGCATATTAGCATATTCAGAATTCTTTCTTCAATAATTTTAAGACAGTATCAGCAAAAGTGCCAAAATTCTAATTTCTGGCAAACAAAACAAATACCTACAACTTTGTTTACGCCAGAAATATACATATTTTAAGTTGTAGACAACATTTTATTTAAAATGTACTATTGTGACCGCTACAACGTCTAAGGCACCGTCTACAAATTACATTAACACGGTTAACATGGATGCAAGTGGCGGTAGTAAAGGCCCCAGAGCGCTGCGCACTCTGTTTTTTTTTCAATAATTTCAATATCTTTTCAATGGTCCATCATAAGACCACCAAACAAGTTGTATTACACAAAGTGCATCCTAAATAACAATCTACAACTTTTATATGGGTATTTCTACCGTGCACCAATTTGTGGTGGTCAGTTTTTCTCTAATTATGTCAATAGCTTTTAAACGGTGCATCATAAGATCATAAAACAAGTTCTTATATATTAAGTGCAATCCTAAGCAACAACCTACAAGTCAGATATGGGTATTTCTACCCCTTACCTAATAGTGGTGGTGAGTTTTTATCTTCTAATTTCAATAGCTTTTAAACGGTCCATCAGAACAGCACCAAACAAGTTGTATTACATTAAGTCCATGATGACCAGCAACCTACAACTCGGATATGGGTATTTCTACCTCTTACCTAATAGTGGTGGTGAGTTTTTATCTAATTATTTAAATAGATTTTCATAATATTCTTATTTTATGAACAACACCTGTAAATACCCATGTCTGAAATGTAGGCTGTTGTTTAGGATGCACTTTGTGTAATACAACTTCTTAGGTGGTCTTCTGATGGACCATTTAAAAGCTATTGAAATAATAATACAACAACTGAGTACTACAAATTGGTGCAAGGTACAAATACCCATGTAAGAGTTGTAGGTTGTTGTTTAGGATGCACTTAATATATAACTACTTGTTGTTCTTCCCCATGACTGTGTAGCATACAGAACTAGACTGAGACACCAGTTTTAGTTCATTAACTATTTAATATTGTTATATACACTGCTCAAAAAAATAAAGGGAACACTCAAATAACACATCCTAGATCTGAATGAATGAAATATTCTCATTGAATACTTTGTTCTGTACAAAGTTGAATGTGCTGACAACAAAATCACACAAAAATCATCAATGGAAATCAAATTTATTAACCAATGGAGGCCTGGATTTGAAGACACACACAAAATTAAAGTGGAAAAACACACTACAGGCGGATCCAACTTTGATGTAATGTCCTTAAAACTAGTCAAAATGAGGCTCAGACATGATGTCCCAGATGTGCTCAATCGGATGCAGGTCTGGGGAACGGGCGGGCCAGTCCATAGCTTCAATGCCTTCATCTTGCAGGAACTGCTGACACACTCCAGCCACATGAGGTCTAGCATTGTGCTGCATTAGGAGGAACCCAGGGCCAACCGCACCAGCATATGGTCTCACAAGGGGTCTGAGGATCTCATCTCTGTACCTAATGACAGTGTAGCGATTACTACTCCTCGCAGCAAATTCCCTAACAGACAGGCACTTGGCCACTCAGGGAGTTTTAGCCCTTTAAGTGACACTGGGGGAGCGGCGCCTGCACGTGCCAGGGGAGGGGGAGAAAACGGTGCTATTGTTTGAGTTGCGTGGAAAATAAAGTTTCCCTCCTCGGGGTTTCTGGATTAAGCACTTTCTGCCTCGGTTCCTGAACCCGCTTCAGTGGTGACCCCGACGTCTATTCGGACGATTCCGAAGTATTCGCGTCATATCGGCGAATGCAGTAGCGCTTAAATTACCGGTGTTTTGGGAGCAGCATGCCGCCGTTTGGTTTGCTCAAGCCGAGGCTCAGTTTGCCATCCGGAAAATCACGGAGGACGACATGATGTATTATTATGTTGTCGCAGCCCTGAACAATGGCACTGCCTCCAGAGTGGTGAGTTTTCTTCAAGACCCTCCGGAGGACGATAAGTATGCAGCCCTTAAGTCGCTGCTCCTACATATTTTTGAGCTGTCTGAGTCGGACAGCCCGCAGGCTTCTTTCGCTGTCTGGTTTGGGCGATTCCAAACCTTCGGAGCTGATGGATCACATGCTGTTCCTACTGGGCGACCACCCGCCGTGTTTTCTGTTCAGGGAGATTTTCCTTCAGCAGTTACCCAGCGACATTCGCGCAACCTTGGCGGGTTCTACCCTCATTATCGTGCATTAGCTAGGGAGGCCGACAAGATTTTCTTGGCCAAGCAGTGTTTTGCAGCCACGCATGTCTGTACACCTCCGCTCGCCTCCGGCACTGCCATCTGCGCGTCCAGGCCTCCGCCCTCCCTAGCTCTATGTTTTTACCACATGCGTTTCGGAGCCAAGGCCAGAAGCTGCCGCCCGTCATGCGGTTTCAGGAAGCTGGGAAAAGTGAGGGCCGACGCCTGCAGGGGGCCGACGCCTTCCAGTAGCCTGTTTTCCTGACGGACGCGGTCTCGGGGCGTCGTTTCCTCTGCGACACGGGCGCTCAGTTGAGAGTTCTGCCCGCCTCCAAGATGGACATGAAGTCAGGCCACGCTGGCCCCGCCCTTGAGGCTGCCTACGGGAGCTCTATTCCCACGTACGGGCAACGGTCAGTGCCACTGTGCTTCGGTGGGCAGCGGTTCACATGGCCTTTTGTGCTGGCGAAGGTTTCCACTCCCCTCTTAGGTGACGATTTCCTGTGTCCCAACAGCTTGCTGGTTGATATTAGAAACAGACGCCTCGTGAATACAGAGACTTTCAGCTCTCTCCCATGCTCACTCAGTCGTTTAAGCTCCTCCAACCTGTCGGGTGCGTTCTCTGTCTCGGACGATTTCTCACGTCTCCTCGCAGAGTTTCCTGGTCTGACGGAACCCACGTTTTCTTCGGACAGCAGCAGGTATGGAGTTGAGCATCACATCGCGCCCTCGGGCCCACCTGTTCACGCTCGCGCTAGAGTGTTGTTCCACTCCCTACCAAGGTGGAAGCTATCCAGCGTTTCGCCCGTCCGCTTACAATTAAGGCCCTGCAGGAGTTCCTGGGAATAGTGAACTTCTATCACCGTTTCATCCCACGAGCAGCCGGCCTCATGCACCCTCTCTACATGGCCCTCAAAGGCAAGGCCGCCAAGCACATGGTGGATTGGACTAGTGAGCGGCTCCTGGCTTTTGACGCAGCTAAGCGCGCGTTGGAGGATGCCACTTTGTTGGCGCACCCCTCTCCTGATGCGCCCATCGTGATCACCACAGACGCGTCGGAGCAGTGAGTCGATGGGGCTTGGCAGCCCTTGGCATTCTTCAGTCACCAGCTCCACCCCGCAGAGTGCAAGTACAGCACGTTTGACTGTGAGCTACTCGCCCTGTACCTGGTTGTGCGGCATTTTCGTTTTCTTCTGGAAGGCTACCCGTTTACTGTGTTCGTGGACCACAAGCCATTGGCATTCGCGATGGCTAAGGTTTCTGAACTGTGGTCTGCTCGTCAGCAAAGTCAGCTGGCCTTCATCTCAAAGTTCACCACGAACATCCAGCACGTTGTGGGGAAAGACAACTTGGTGGCCGATTGCCTCTCTCGTGGGGTTGTCGGCATCGTGCACCTCGGCATCGACTACTCCCGTATGGCAGCAGACCAGGCGTCGGACCCGGAGGTCCAGGCCTACAGGACGGCAATCACCGGCCTGCAGTTGGCAGACAATCCCTTCAGTGATGCAGGTGTGACTAGCCAGCCTAGGCCTATTGTCCCCGCCCGCTGGCGCAAACTTGTTTTTGATTCCATAAACGGTCTCTCGCAGAAGAGGGCATCGCAGAAGCTAGTGGCGGACAAGTTTGTCTGGCATGGCCTCAGGAAGGATGCTCACAATTGGGTTAGAGCTTGTGTAGCCTGTCAGCGCGCCAAGGTGCACATACACGTTAAGGCCCCGCTGGATTAATTTCCTGTGCCGGAGCGGCGTTTCGACCATGTGCATGTGGATTTAGTGGGGCCGCTGCCACCATCCCGTGGTTTATCTCACCTCCTCACCGTCGTCGACAGGACCATGAGGTGGCCGGAGGCCATACCGTTGTCCTCCACTACGGCCTCGGAAGTGGCCCAGGCGTTTTTGGCGTGTGGGTTGCACGGTTTGGCGTCCCGTTGGATATGTCCTCGGACTGCGGGCCTCAGTTCACTTCTGCCCTCTGGAACGGCGTGGCTGCAGGCCTCAATTCAATTCAATTTATTTATAAAGCACATTTTAAAATAGCCGAGGCTAACCAAAAGTGCTGTACAACAGATTTAAAAGTATACACAGTATCCATACACACACCCATATACATACATATATATATACATATACACATACATACATACACACACATGTACACACATATACACATATGTACATACCGCATATACATACATATATACATACACACACATATACATACATAAAATTGAACCTACAATGAAATCTAATAAAAATATAAGATAAATCACTAAAAAGGTTATAGACCATAAACCACATTTTTGAACTAATTGACGTATCACTTGCAGTCATGAGCAAGTGAAAAAAGATAGGTCTTAAGGCATGATTTAAACTGCTCAATTGAAGACACTGATCTAATTTCATAGGGCAAAGAGTTCCACAAAGTTGGGGCAGCAACAGAGAAAGCCCTATCACCCTTATGTTTTAAACGTGAGGTGGGAATTTTAAGCAGTAGTTTGTTAGAAGACCGAAGAGACCTGTTTGCATTATATGGGCTAATCAAATCAGAAATGTACTGCGGGGCCACACCATGAAGAGCCTTAAAAACAAACAGTAGGATTTTAAAATGGATCCTGTACCTGATAGGAAGCCAGTGTAATGAAGCCAGGACTGGAGAAATATGGTCACGTTTTTTTGTTCCGGTAAGGAGTCTAGCAGCTGCATTTTGAACGAGTTGCAGACGGGCCAGAGAGGACTGATTTACCCCCATGTACAGGGAATTACAATAGTCAAGGCGTGTTGTGATAAAAGCATGAATAACAGTCTCGAGATCCTTAAATGACAAAATCGGTTTAAGTTTAGCAATTTGGCGTAATTGGAAAAAACTTGATTTTACAACGGAGTTGATTTGCTTTTCAAATTTAAGTGCTGGGTCAAAAATAATTCCAAGGTTTTTCACACAATGAGATAAATTTTGAAAATGACAACTCAGATTATTTTTGAAGGATTCAATGTTACCAGGCTTGCCAAACAGGACAACCTCTGTTTTGTCCTCATTGAGCTTAAGAAAGTTTTTAGTTAGCCATAGTTTGACTTCCCTCATACACGCTGACAAAATGTTGAGAGTGCGTATCCCCCGGTTTCAGTGGTAAGTATAGCTGAGTATCATCAGCATAACAATGATACGAGATTTCATATTTTTTAAAAATTAAACCTAAAGGAACTAAATAAAGTGAAAAGAGAATGGGGCCTAAGATGGAACCCTGTGGCAAACCAGTAGCAATGGGAGATGATAAAGACACTGACTTACCTAATTGGACAGCAAAAGAGCGATCTTTTAGGTAGGAAGAAAACCAAGCTAGTGCTTTCCCCTGGACCCCTGCCACCGTGTTAAGACGCTTTATTAAAATATCGTGATCGACAGTGTCAAAAGCGGCGCTAAGGTCCAGCATGACTAAAACGACACATGAATTACGGTCCAAATTAAGGAGGATATCATTTGTTAATTTAAGTAAGGCAGATTCTGTGCTGTGATGAGCTCGGAAACCTGATTGAAACTTGTCCAAGATATTATTCTCTGCTAAATAGGAAGTGTAACAAACAAGGCTGGGCAGGTAGGACGCAGATGCAGATATAGGAGGTTTTAATGTAAAGGACTAACACAAAAGCTTCCAGCACATACAAAGACCACAGATGATATGACAGCAAACACAGAAAGCAGGACCAAACTCAACAAATACCACTATTAAAGACTAGCACATTCAACTGGTAACTTACGACTGACAACATGCAATAACCCACAACAACCAGGACCAAACACAGGACTTAAATACAGCAACTAAACAAGGGACACAACAAGACACACCTGAAGGTGATAACGAGGGGCAGGGAACATGGCAGGGGTGTGAAACCAGAGACAACTAGGAAATGTCAAAATAAAAGACACGCAAACACAGAGAACAAAACTAAAGTCAAGACTGACAAGGGGGGGAGACAGGAACACATGACAGAACCCCCCTCCAAGGCGCGCCGCTCCGAGGTGCGCAACGGAAACCAAACCAAAAAAAACCCAACATCAAGCACAGACAGGAGGAACCAAACCGAGAACAGGAGACGACAGACACGCAGGGAACAGGGGCGAAGGCAATGAGGAGGACACACCAGAAACAAAGGACCCAGGGGCAAAAGAAGGCACAGAGGACAAAGGTTCAGGGAACACAAACACAGGGGCTGAAACAGGCTGAGGGGGACAGGCTAACGGGACATCGGGAGACTGGACAGGGCTAGGGCAAGCAACAGAAACAGGATCGGAACGGGGAACAGGGAACGAGGCAGCGACAGAGGCAAAAATACTTTGGACTACAGACACATGGACAGGAACAAAATGGGTGATAACTCGAGGAACAGACACGGGCACAGGGACGGAAACAACAACACCGGAGACAGAAACGGGCACGGGCACACGAACAATGACATCACCACGCACAGAGACAGGGAACAAAACAAAACCAGGCACAGAACAGGGCAAAAACGGGGACACAGGCACAGATGGGGAACCAACACTAGGGGGAGCAAAAGCAATGTCAACATTGGGCCCACAGGTGGGTGGAATCGTCACTGCGGGCCCTGTGAGGGCACAAGAAACAGAAGCAGGTCCCAGGCGGCCCTCGTGAACGTCGGCAGGTCCCAGGCGGCCCTCGTGAACGTCGGCAGGTCCCAGGCGGCCCTCGTGAACGTCGGCAGGCCCCAGGCGGCCCTCGTGAACGTCGGCAGGCCCCAGGCGGCCCTCGTGAACGTCGGCAGGCAGTGACCCCATCCGGGTCGCGGGAACAGGAGGCAGTGACCCCATCCGGGTCGCGGGAACAGGAGGCAGTGACCCCATCCGGGTCGCGGGAACAGGAGGCAGTGACCCCTTCCGGGTCGCGGGAACAGGCGGCAGTGACCCCTTCCGGGTCGCGGGAACAGGCGGCAGTGACCCCTTCCGGGTCGCGGGAACAGGCGGCAGTGACCCCTTCCGGGTCGCGGGAACAGGCGGCAGTGACCCCTTCCGGGTCGCGGGAACAGGTGGCGTGGGTGCAGGCCTCTCCTGGGCCTCCGGCGCGGGTGCAGGCCTCTCCTGGGCCTCCGGCGCGGGTGCAGGCCTCTCCTGGGCCCCCGGCTGCGGGTCTGGAGGCGCCGTGGCCGCTGGCTGCGGGTCTGGAGGCGCCGTGGCCGCTGGCTGCGGGTCTGGAGGCGCCGTGGCCGCAGGCGGCCGCGGGTCTGGAGGCGCCGTGGCCGCAGGCGGCTGCGGGTCTGGAGGCGTCGTGGCCGCAGGCGGCTGCGGGTCTGGGGAACACAGGTTTGCCCCTATGCCACCCCTCAGTCCCCTCATCCTCCCCTCAACGTCAGTGGGGTCGGACTGAGGAGACGTGAGGACCTGATGCACAGGCTCCCAGCGCCCCCCCAAAAAAGTCTTGGGATGGTCCACCACCGACACGTTGTAAGGCCCGGGGACAACACCAGAGAAACGTGCCTGCAAAAGCTTGAAAAAGCCCTCTACCGTCCAGGCTTCCTCAGACCTGTGGGTAAGGACAATGTTTGCCCAGTCCAGCGCCTTACCCACTAGTCTTGTCCTCAGAAATAGTACGAGGACCATGTCTGGTGGCTGAGGGCACATTAAAAACTGGACATAGGCCTTGCTCTGAAGTACAAAGCCATCGGCTGAATCCACCTCACCATCGTAGATGTCCGGGCAGTGAGTCAGGGAGGGCAGCGCAAGAGGCCTACCCGTAGTGTCCAGGGCGAGACAGGATTGCAAACAGTCCAACTGTGCCACATAGTCCTCCACATCCTTGGGAGGGGGTAGGCTAGGCACAGGTCTCACTCCCGTAGCTGCTGCGTCCATTGTGACGGTGGGTTATTCTGTAACAAACAAGGCTGGGCAGGTAGGACGCAGATGCAGATATAGGAGGTTTTAATGTAAAGGACTAACACAAAAGCTTCCAGCACATACAAAGACCACAGATGATATGACAGCAAACACAGAAAGCAGGACCAAACTCAACAAATACCACTATTAAAGACTAGCACATTCAACTGGTAACTTACGACTGACAACATGCAATAACCCACAACAACCAGGACCAAACACAGGACTTAAATACAGCAACTAAACAAGGGACACAACAAGACACACCTGAAGGTGATAACGAGGGGCAGGGAACATGGCAGGGGTGTGAAACCAGAGACAACTAGGAAATGTCAAAATAAAAGACACGCAAACACAGAGAACAAAACTAAAGTCAAGACTGACAAGGGGGGGAGACAGGAACACATGACAGGAAGAAAGTTGATTACAAACAACCTTTTCCAGGATTTTTGATGTAAACGGCAGTTTTGAGATGGGTCTATAACTAGACAAGGCAGCTGGGTTCAAATTAGGTTTTTTAATAAGAGGCTGAACAACTGAGTGCTTGAAACACAAAGAAACTAGTCCACTTAAGAGGCTAGAATTTATAATAGTGCATACACTAGATCCGATAGTGTCCCAGACTTCTTTAAAAAGGCGTGTTGGAAGGGTGTCCAGTATAGATGTGGCCGGCTTCATACTAGACACAATCTTGGTCAACAGGGACAAATAGATTTGGTCGAACTCTGACAAAGAAGCAGAGCAGGCAGGATTCTCAAGGATCGCATTGTCCAATAAGGGAATGGTTGATCTGATAGCTTGAATTTTGTCAGAAAAATAGCTATGGAAATTCTCACATGATTCTGGAGACTCTTTAATATAAGAGGTATCAGCCGGTGTTAAAATCGAGTTTATCGTATTAAAAAGAACCCTAGGATTGATTGAGTGAGTAGAGAGTATTTAGCTCTGGCCGACTTCACAGAAAGCTGGAACTTGACCAAAGAATCCCTAAAAATTTCATATGAAACTTGGAGCTTATCTTTTTTCCAGTTTCGCTCTGCTTTCCTGCACAGTAGTCTAAGTGAGTGTGTTTCAGTGTTAAACCAAGGCTGTTTTTTAGCTTTGGGCTTTCTAAGTCTAAGTGGAGCTATATCATCCAGGATATCTGAGCATGTTGAATTAAAGGTATTAGTGAGGTCTTCTAAGTTCAGTTTTAAAGAAGAGGGTTCATTGGCAGAGTGAAAGGGTGATGCTAAAAAGGCATCAGTGAACAAAAGGGAAGTAGACTGGTTTATTGTGCGAGAATAGTACGAGTTATTATGCACTTTAGGTGATGATAATGAAAAGATTGAGTTAAAAACAACTGGTTTATGATCTGAAAGACAGAAATCCTGCACTTCCACATTACATACAGAGAAGCCTGATGAAAGCACAAGATCAAGAGTGTGTCCATGCTGATGAGTAGGACTAGTAACAGACTGAAGAAGGTTAAATGAGTCCAGTAAGTTTTGAAATTCTGTTGCCAACGGTTTAGCGGGGCAACAGACGTGAATATTGAAATCCCCAAGGATCAAAAGGGAATCCGTGGTTGGAACAATTAAAGATAAGAAGTCTGAAAATTCCTGTATGAAGTTAGTATTGCTTTTGGGAGGACGATAGACAAGAGCACAAAGTAGCGGAGATGGTAATTCCACTTTAAACATCTGGACCTCAAAGCTTAAGCACATTTCCACGGGCATTACCTGGCATTTGAAGCGAGAGTTGAACAAGGACAGCAGTCCTCCACCTCTGCCAGCCTTCCGTGGCGTGTTCAGGAATGAAAAGTTCAGAGGAGTCAGTTCATTCAGAGCAGATGAATCACCTGGCGTGAGCCACGATTCAGTCACAAATAGAAAGTCCAAATCACGTGACTTAATAAAGTCGTTCAGAATGAAAGTTTTGTTTGCGACTGACCGCGCATTAATAAGAGCCATCTTTACCGGAATGGGCTTAAAATGTATCGGCGGCTGAAGATCCAAGTAATGAAGATTCTGGTGGTTAATCCCTCCACTTCTTACGTGCAATCGCCCCGTAAGGCGAAACTGAGCCGGCGAGGAAGCGGGGAGCAGCTGAATGAGGCCGGAGTATCTGCACTCCATGGAGCGTCGGGAGATATAGCGATCGCCTTCAAGTTTGAAAGTCAGAGGCGCGCTGTGGATCTCCGATGATTGTCCAAGTAATCTCCCAGTCCTCACCCGAATTCCTCCTCGATTTCCACGCTTTCTCTGGCGTCTTTTCCTCTGAGCATTGCCGCAGTGAAGGCCACAGACGCTGACAGGTAAGGAGGTGTAACGCCATGAACTGAAAGGGCAGTTTTCTCTGAGATTTTCACTGTACGCTTCCATCATAATGGATCGAATTAAAAGAAGTGTCTCCCGATCATAGGAGAGAGCAGATAATGCAGTAGGTGCTATAAAAGCCACAATTAGGTAAGCAGACACTATGGCTATGGTAAATTTAGGCGAGAGGGGACGAGCAGCCAAACAGCACACCGGCGCCATCTTACCCTCGGAGTACACTTGCACCACACGACAGCCTACCACCCCCAAGCCAACGGGCTTTGTGAGCATTTCCATTGCTCTATGAAAGCTGCACTCCGGGCCAGCCTCCGGGACGGCGACTGGGTGGATAGGCTCCCCTGGGTCATGCTGGGCCTCAGGTCGTCCCCCAAAGAGGATCTCCAGGCTTCGTCGGCCGAACTCGTCTATGGCCAGCCCTTGCGGGTCCCCAGAGATTTTCTCCCTTGTCCTACTGCTCCGTGGTCCGCCGGCCACCAGCGGCAAGCCCTTCGTGAGTTCTCGGGTGCTTTTGTCCCCGTGCCCACCTCTCAGCATGGCCAACAGCGGTCCCGTTTTCCACCTTCTTTGCGTGCTGCTAAGTTTGTGTTCATACGGCATGATGCGCACCGCAGTCCCCTCTACGACGGCCCTTTCCGAGTGCTGGAGCCGGGGGACAAGTTCTTTAAGGTGGACATCGGGGGCGTCCCTGAGAGCGTTTCGGTGGACCATCTGAAGCCGACCCACTTGGACTTGGATGGTGCTGTGGTGACGGCATGTCCAGCGAGCCGTGGGCGGCCCCCGGACATTGGTCCTGCCCACCCTGCTGGTCAACCGGCCTGTGCAACTGCCCCGCCGGTGGGTGGTGTGAGCCAGGGGAGGGGGAGAAAACAGTGCTATTGTTTGAGTTGCGTGGAAAATAAAGTTTCCCTCCTCAGGGTTTCTGGATTAAGCACTTTCTGCCTCAGTTCCCGAACCCACTTCAGCAGTCAGGCTACCTCTGGTGAGCACATGGAGGGCTGTGTGGCCCTCCAAAGAAATGCCACCCCACACCATTATTGACCCACTGCCAAACCGGTCATGCTGAAGGATGTTGCAGGCAGCAGATCGCTCTCCACGGCATCTCCAGACTCTGTCACGTCTGTCACATGTGCTCAGTGTGAACCTGCTTTCATCTGTGAAGAACACAAGACGCCAGTGGCGAATTTGTCAATCCTGGTGTTCTCTGGCAAATGCCAAGCGTCCTGCACAGTGTTGGGCTGTGAGCACAACCCCCATCTGTGGACGTTGGGCCCTCATACAATCCTCATGGAGTCGGTTTCTAACCGTTTGTGCAGACACATGCACATTTGTCGCCTGCTGGAGGTCATTTTGCAGGGCTCTGGCAGTGCTCCTCCTGTTCCTTCTTGCACAAAGGCGGAGGTAGCTGTCCTGCAGCTGGGTTGTTGCCCTCCTACGGCCTCCTCCACGTCTCCTGGTGTACTGGCCTGTCTTCTGGTAGCGCCTCCTGCCTCTGGACACTACGCTGACAGACACAGCAAACCTTCTTGCCACAGCTCGCATTGATGTGCCATCCTGGATGAGCTGCACTACCTGAGCCACTTGTGTGAGTTGTAGAGTCCGTCTCATGCTACCACGAGTGTGAAAGGACCACCAACATTTAAAAGTGACCAATACATCAGCCAGAAAGCATAGGTACTGAGAAGTGGTCTGTGGTCCCCACCTGCAGAACTCCTTTATAGGGGGGTCTTGCTAATTGCCTCTCATTTCTACCTGTTGTCTATTCCATTTGCACAACAGCAGTTGAAATTGATTCACAATCAGTGTTGCTTCCTAAGCGGACAGTTTGATTTCACAGAAGTTTGATTTACTTGGAGTTATATTGTGTTGTTTAAGTGTTCCCTTAATTTTTTTGAGCAGTGTATATATTGTGAAAATATAACCTTTTCACAATATTCAAATTTTCTGAAATATATCAGTCTGCATGCAATGAATGAGTATAATATACAAGTTTAGCCTTTTGAATGGAATTACTGAAATAAATAATATACCAATATCTGTGTAAAGTGGTGGGAGTCAGGGTTGGACACAATCGCAATAAAGAGCTGGCACCTACTTTAACGGAGCTAGTCTCTTCTAAGTGAACCGTGCGCATACGGAGAGTGTGTGACTTACGAGGCATACCGAGAACACACGTCACAGAAACACTCACAAAGTAATATAAAAGACCACAGCGATTACACCATGTGACAATTTTCAAAAAATGTTTTGTTCCCAGTTGTTAAGTGTTTTCCTGATTGTTTGTACCCTAACTGAATAGAAAAAAGTTGATTCCCTGTAAACTTTGCTTTTGTGGTCAGCACAATGATATTTTGAAATTGATCTATTTTTAAGGATATTCGCCATATTTCAAGATACTTAACACTAGAAGCGCCGCGCCTCATTTACATACTTGTACCTAGAAGCGCGGAGGGCCGGTCATCTGACCGCTTTCACCACCTCCTACTAGCGCCGTGTTGTTTTCACCTACTTAAAGCGCGCCTCGGGCGGTCAAAAGACCGCTGAGTCTTTACACGGGAGCTGGTACTGACACATAATTAACGCTAGATGGCGTTTTGCACAAAATGAAAAATGAGCCGCCCAAACAAAATATTTGTAATGGTGACATTTGCATGTAACGTTAATATGTTAACAAATTAATGTGACTGAACCATTTAGAATCAGTGCCTTGTGACCTTGTTCTCAGTAGCTTTCCCATTGTCAGTTTTGTTTAGTTTCATATTGCATTTCCTGGTTTGTGCGAAAACGTAAATGCAAAATATTGTTTCAGTTTTGTTTCTTGGTTAGTGTAATAGTTTGCTTGGTTAGTAATAATTTGCTTCGTTAGTGTAATAGTTTGCTTGGTTAATGTAATAGTTTGCTTATTTGTCTGTGTGTTATTCTGTTGGCATATATGTCACTATATTATCATGTTCGTTCGCCACACCACTAACCCACTGGCCTGCACCCCCATTGTGAAGCGTTCACGTCTTTTGTCTTGCTAATGCTACAGACTGCGCTGCAGCCTTCCACCCCTACATCCACAGAAAGCTTGTTCGATACTCAAAGTAGCAAAGTGAAGCCCGCAGACCGAGCCAAAGCAAGTTTATTTGTATACTCAATGAATGTTACGCCATTTCAAGTTTTAATGTCTAAAAGTTGTGTATGTTAGTGAATTGCAGGCTATGGTGAACATAACAAATCTACAAATAAATGTCTATAATGTTTTGTGTTAGACAAAGAACAAAAAGCACAAATAGGTGTAAGAAGCAATACTGTTTTTCACAAATTTATCAAATATCTCCCAAGATCATAGCAAATGTATCAGTCGCAAGGCGGGCAGCCCTTGTGCTCTTGTCATCAAAGTGCAGATAGCGCATGATATCTGAATGTCTGTCGAGACATTGTCTCTTTGAAAATGGGATTTCCCAAGTCAGCAGACCAGTATTTCATGCTTTTACCGGCTGTTGCTTGATAGTGGAAACATATCTCAGTATAAAAAAGTGTAAATTATAGGTCAACCCTTACTAATGTTCCTGCTGTTTTGGTGACACTGACATGTGCACTTGTTGCAGGGACAGCAATCCCTCCCTCTCTCTCTCACTGATGAGCCTATGTAATAATAATAATAATAATAAAAATGTTACTGTTTTCTTACACTGGTGCACTTTTTAGTGATTGTGTTTGACACACTGACACAGAAACTACACTTTTTTGATGCAAAGCACCTCATGATTGTAAGTCAGACACTCACATGTAGAATTCTTTACAAGGGGATGCAGTTATCACTGACATGATTTTGATCCTTCACAGATACACTGTGTCCTTTCATTAAATAACATTTTAAATGGATATGTCGTATTGTTTTCATCATATTTTTGAAAATAACTTTTCCATTATCTCAAGAAAATGTAATTACACACATGCTGACTTTTTTTAAAACAGCAAAGTGTATTGCCTTTTAATTATGATATTTTGTTTATTTCTGGTTAGAGGATATTGTTTATATTTGCCAAAAAAGAGTTGGCTGATACGTCCGATATTTGGATAAAATCTTGCACGTGAGGTGCAAGCATGCGCGGAGCAAGAGGTGACCATAGCAACTCCATCCTGCTGCTGAGAATGAAAACATGGTTAAATAAAAACATTTTAATTATTAAAATATATACTCCCAGCCATGTCTGTGTAACATTACTGTGTCATGATTTTTTCCATATAACGCTTGTGTGTGTGTGTGTGTGTGTGTGTGTGTGTGTGTGTGTGTGTGTGTGTGTGTGTGTGTGTGTGTGTGTGTGTGTGTGGGCCTACCTCTTATTATTCTTCCTCTGCCTTGACCAAATCTTGACATAGATGGAACAACCATTCTAGGGTTATTCTCCTGTTCAGCAACATGTCTATCTGCGTTAATAATATATAGGTACTGTATCACTGTAACCACTGTATGATGTATATAAACGGTAAAAATGGTGATTCGGGTAAATAAAAAGACGAGAAAATACCAAACTTGCTGCTCTTCGTCGCTGCTGGAGGACAGTGGATTTCCATATCGTCTCGGCATTTCTTTATCCCCTCAATAATAACAGGAGCTTCTATTCTCTCTCTCTCTCTCTCTCTCTCTCTCTCTCTCTCTCTCTTTCTCTCTCTCTCTCGCTCTCTCTCGCTCTCTATCTCTCGCGCGCCTGGAACTTGTTGTCTAACGGAACTTTTCCAACCGTCAAAATCCGTTGGAGGTGCAAAACTGTTTCAGACAAAGTAACACGGCGATCTTCTGTGGCTTTAAAAAAGGGTAAAACAATGTTTCGGATCCGTTTGGATGCTGGACATACTGCTTTAAGAATAAGGGAAGACGCTATTTCTGGTAACAGCAAATATCCTAATTGCATATATTTACTTTATGTATATGTATCAAGACATAGTAAGGTAACTTTAGCCTTTATAAAGTTCTGTTTGTATTTTGAATATATAGGCAAGGTGTATGATTGTAACTGTGTGCACTACATAGTCCAAACAAAATTAAAATTAAAACAATGTTTCAGGGAAAACAACTGATGATTCATACAAAACCCAGGCAGAGCAGCTCTTTGATAGTGATGTCAGTGACAATGGTTAGTCTATCGAGAAAACATATAATTAGTAATGGTTATGTGAAGTTGTGTAGCCTAAGTGTAGAACGAAAACCGGTTTCAGTGCAAGCTGATGATAACCAAGACGCCGAGGTGGAACAGCCCAGCATTATTGTGTTTGACAACTTCAGTGATGTTTCTATGGAAAGATTCCGTGCCAATTCGAAATGTAATCGCTACTAGGCAAAAATGGAAATGCAATCCACAAAATGCATTGCTTTTCCATACAAACATGCAGAATACATGCCACAATGAAATGCAAAAGCACTTGTAGTGAGCTGTGAGGGGGTGTGTTCAGGGTAGAGAGTGCACTGAGTGCACTGAGTGCACCTGTGAGTAATTGGGGACTGATGAGGGTGAGCTAGATAAGGGGATGGGTGATGTGAGGAAGGGAGGCTTGTTTTGGGCAAACTTTGATTTAAGCGCCGATATAAAGCAATCATTAGCAGTAGTTACAAAGCCTATAAAAATAAAATAGGACTAAAATGTGTGTTATGAACTAATCACGCCCTATACCACATCCGCTCCACAGAAAGTCACCTCATGAACTGCACAGCCAGTAATAGATTTAGCTAGCTACCGGTAACTCTAATCACGTCAGATTGCAAGATATATGCTCTTTCGACTTGGAGTGTTTATGAAACCCTTTCTCTGTAGCGTGATTCCAGTCACGGTATCCCTTATGAGTGAAAGTTGAGTCAGTAGCACGGGCACCGCTGAACTTTCTGCACGGATAACGGAAGGCTGCATCAGCGTGGACGCTGTACTCTAGCCATTCTCGATTATGGTACCACGAAGCTACAAAAGAGCGATTCTTACCCTGAAAAAGACGGACGTTGTAATTGGACGGGCAGTGCCCCCCAATGCCCGCCCTTAGCCACGGCCCTGGATTGCGGTGGTGTGGTGTGATATCTTAGGGATAGCGTTGCCTCTGATTCCACGTACATAACGATCGCCTGACCTGACCCATATGTTTCTGTGATAATTAATAAAGTGATGTAAAAGCTATCTCGGTGGTGTGTGTGGTTATATTCGGCCTCAGGGACCGGACCTTCCCGGTTTAACAAAGGTGGTGGCAGCAGATTCGCTATCGCGAATTTAGGATAAATATAACACACTATTACATTACGTTTCAATGCACTTTATCTCTTTATTGAAAAACAACACACAAGAATTACCATTCAAAACCAAAACGCTGAATTTGTGCCAGAATTGAATATAATACAGCTCGAAATGTAATCACGGCACCGAGGTATTGCTTTTCACCGTACGGTATTACTGACATAAATGTCTCCTTTAAATGTAATGATCACGAGATTGATTTAAACACTGATGTGATGAAAACATGCCACAATGAAAAGTAAAAACTCCAGTGTGTGTGGATTTGTATTTAAAGAAAGAAACGCTGAATTCGTGCCAGAAGCCACCTTGAAATGCAATCGACTGAACGTCATTGTATTCCACTGTGTGTCTCTGCGAAGCTGTAATCGTGCCAGAATGAAATCTAATCACTGTCCAATAGGAACGCTCGCCTGCATTTGGGGCGGGGCTTAGACTCCAGTCAGAAGCAATCGCTCATAGTTGGACTTGAAAGCAGCAGAAATGTCTTTTCATGACAGAATAAAAGAGGAAATAAACAGTCTAATTGGACAAATTGAGGCTGGTGCAGTTACAGACGACTACGTGCTTAACTTAATTAAGCTGAAGGTGCTGGACAATATTGAAAATGGACCTTGAAAGTGTCGTACATGTGCTTGAATTCCACCTTGTAAAGGTGGATGAACCCTGCAAACAGTGCTGAAGAGCGGACCGTGACCTCGACCCGCCACAGCGGAGCACCTGCGATTGCTACCAGTATTTTCCAGATTATAAACCGCTACTTATTCCCTCACGCTTTAAACCATGCGACTTATAATGAGGTGTGGCTTTTCTGCAGATGTTTCTTCACCCGTCAGGGGTGGAACAGAAAGTTAATCAGGTGGTAGGACAAAGTTGTAAATCAAAGAAAGTGCTCATTTTCATTTAACACATGCAAGCAGCAGGCACGACGGAGAATTTTTTTCAAAAGAACGTGTTGTGCCGAATTCAGAGTCCCCTCGTTTCAGGGTTGCCAGGTCCTACAAAAATATCCAGCCCAAAGTCAGTCTAAAACCCGCCATTCAGAAGCTTAAACTAGCCCAAAATATGTCTGTCACACATTTGAAGGAGTCTTTAATGTATTTAATTTATAATGTATTTTCTTTATGAGGGATTTATTATCAGTATTGCTGTTTATAGTTAAGTAATTATTAATATTGTAACAGTGTTTTATTAGTTCTTTTATTTCAGTTTTATATTCCAGTCAAGAATATTTAATAGTAACATAATTAGCAAAAAGAAAAGAACTTTTACTCACTCATTTCTGCTCTTGCCCCTTCTGAACTCTCTTCTCTCCTCTGATCCTCTTTTAACATTTTTCATCGCCTTGTGATTTCTCGTTACATGAGGAGCTATTATGAACTATGAGCCATTTTCTGTTATCTTTTTTTCCTTTTTTCTTGACTTTTAAGGGCTCCTCAATTTCAAACATTTTATATTACTGCTTTCTTTTGGATTTCTGCTTTCTTACGAACTATTTACAGTCTTCAAACTTTTTTCTTCTAAACATCTGTGCTCTCTTCCTCATCTTCCCCAGCAAGTGCTGAGTAAATATCTGCAGTGAAGAGAGAGATCATTCGTGGTGATGGCTTGAATGTATGGCAGCACATTTTTTTCCTTTGCATGTAAGCTCTGATTCTCATTGTATTTAGCAGAGTTTTCTGCTCCAACCTGTTTCGCAGCTTATTCTTTATGAGGTTCATTTGAGAAAATGAACGTTCAACAGCAGCATTGCTGAATGGTAAAGCTAGCAGAGACAGGGCAAAGTTACCCAGTTCTTCAAAATCCCTCTCATCTGCAGCATCTGTGTGCATTGCAACCTCTATCCAGAAGTCCTCAGTTTGATGGTCCTCTTTGTTTTTCCAATCTAGAGTATGTATGATTCTCCACTGTTGCTCTGCTTTTCCTATGTCTCCTTTTAAGTGAGAGAAGAAGGGAAGATCATCAAACTTTGGCTTATTCACATGCAGAACATTGCTTGGTGACAGAAATTTTAGAGCCTCTAGTTGTTTCAAATTATCTGGAAGCCTCTTTTTGATTTCTTTAGCCAATTCCAGAATGTAGTCCCTGCATCTGCCTTTCAGGTCTAGTAATGCCTGCTCACTTATTCCCCTTGATTCGTGCAAAGCAAGACGGAACTGAACCCCAAAGTCTACAGCATCAATGGGTAAAAGATTATCAGAAAGGTTGAATTCCATGATGTCATGCCAGCTCTTGAATGTCTGTGGTAGCCCAATTCGATCAAGAAGTGATTGGTAGAATGTTACAAGTTCTTGTAGAAGTTTTGCAGGATTGGCCGTGTCAAGCTGAAATATTTTATTAATCCTGTTTAATTCTGACACAATTGGTTGAAGGAATTTCAGGTAGATCAGATTGATTTTGTCACTGTACATTTGGTAAAGCAACTCAGCAGCGTAGCTTCTTTCACTGTCTTTTGTCAGTTGGAAATGCAACTTCAGTTCCTGGTACTGTGTAAGGATACGGTTGACACACTCACTGATGGCAAGCCACCTAGTGTCTGCTAACTGCAGTATTTTCAGAGGATTTTCACCTACATTTATGATCTTGTACAATTCTGCATATTTCTGAAGCCTCTGGGTGGCATTTGAAAACCAGCTATAGGTCTGTGAAACCATGTATTCCACATTTCGCGGCAAAACATTCACAGCCTTTGATGCACAGAGCTGAAGGGAATGGCATACACACTTGATGTATACAATATGGGGGTTACATTCCCGAAATTTCTGCAGCACTGAGTTATGCTGTCCACACATTGTATTGCAACCATCAGTCGCAAGACCAATGCAATTCTGTACAGACAGTTTGTTGTCATCCAGGAACTTGAATAAAGCATTAGCTATTGTCAGTGAATCACCAGATGCAATGTGTAAAATTCCTGCAAATGTGTTCATGATTTGAGAGTGTTTTTTACTTAAGTATCTGATGACTACACATAACTGTTTTTTTGTTGTGACATCTGTGCTCTCATCAATGATTAGAGAGTATGGCCCACTTCCTATATCCTCTAAAAGATCTTCGTGTGCTACAGGCCCGATCACTGAATTAATCAGTGCTGTGCATTTTGTTCTATGTAAACTAATGCCTTTCTTTGAGATGTCTTCCACTACACATCCTAAATGGTCAATAGTTAAAATGCTTGAATGGCATGCCACATGAGCAGCCAGCTGCAACTCTGCCTCCTTCACTGGAATACTCGATCTTGTGAACGAGCTGCCGGTGTCAAACAATGTTCTGGCGTTTGAGAATGGAGCAGCATTCCTTTTGTGCTTGTCTGTGGCAGCATGGGCCATCAGGTCACTGTGATGAGCTCTTATTTCGCATTTGCAGTATTTGCAATATGCCTTTTTCTCATCATTAGGGACACTTTTAATCCATTCCTTCAAACCTTTTTCTTTTTCCCAGTCCTTACAATACCGCCTCCCGTATTTCCCCCATTTACCTGGCATATTAGCTAGCGACTGCTGTTTTCTCTTCAGTGTGTCTGTGTTTCTCTCACTCTCTCTCCTGTTCTCCTTTTCACGCTGTGCTTTTCTCTCCGTCTCTCTCTATCGCTGTATCGCTCTCTCTCCTGTTCTCCTTTTCACGCTTTTCTCTCCGTCTCTCTCTATCGCTGTATCGCTCTCTCTCCTGTTCTCCTTTTCACGCTTTTCTCTCCGTCTCTCTATCGCTCTCTCTCCTGTTCTCCTTTTCACGCTTTTCTCTCTGTCTCTCTATCGCTGTATCGCTCTCTCCTGCTCTCCTTTTCACGCTTTTCTCTCCGTCTCTCTATCGCTGTATCGCTCTCTCTCCTGTTCTCCTTTTCACGCTTTTCTCTCCGTCTCTCTCTATCGCTGTATCGCTCTCTCTCCTGTTCTCCTTTTCACGCTTTTCTCTCCGTCTCTCTATCGCTCTCTCTCCTGTTCTCCTTTTCACGCTTTTCTCTCTGTCTCTCTATCGCTTTATCGCTCTCTCCTGCTCTCCTTTTCACGCTTTTCTCTCCGTCTCTCTATCGCTGTATCGCTCTCTCTCCTGTTCTCCTTTTCACGCTTTTCTCTCCGTCTCTCTCTCTCGCTGTATCGCTCTCTCTCCTGCTCTCCTTTTCACGCTTTTCTCTCCGTCTCTCTCTATCGCTGTATCGCTCTCTCTCCTGCTCTCCTTTTCACGCTTTTTTCTCCGTCTCTCTCTATCGCTGTATCGCTCTCTCTCCCGCTCTCCTTTTCACGTTGTCTTTTTTTCTCTGTCTCTCGCTCCCTCTTTCCCGCTCTCCGTGTGTGTCACACTGTCCTCCCTTATGTCATTATGTTCTCCTGGGTCTTAGTGTCGACTCGTTCACGTTTGCCTGCCGTGTTGACGTAACATCCAAGGCAACACCCACTTAACGCCTGCGGTAACTTAGTAGCCCAACTCAAAAGTAGCCCAAAAAACCGCAACCCGCCATCCCTGAATTTTCACCCGCGACTGGATTTTCAAACAAGCCCAATTTGGCGTGAAAACCGCAAACCTGGCAACTCTGCCTCGTTTGCACACGCATAAAAACGCTACAGATATTCCGGAGTTACAGTGATTATAACTTAGTTCATTGAGCACTCTAGTTTTGTCCTAACTAGATATTTAGACATAATACTGCTGTAATACTGCAAAGTCGTGGTCAGAGGTGAACTTCGTATAGCCAGTGTGTATTTTATTTAAAATAATTAACACCCTTGAGCAGTGGCGTGCACACAGACATCAGGTGGTGCTAAAGCACCACCAACTCTGCCCTTTATCAACGAAAGTGCCCTTTTGAAACTTCGTTTTTTAATAATAATAATAATTATTATTATTATTATCATCATTTTACTGAGGTCGGTTTGAAATTATCTTTTGAAAACCTGAGCGATTAAAACAATGCCCTGAAATGAGCCACCACCTCGCACACACCCGACCTCTCTCTTGCTTTAACACCAGATGCGCTGCAGCAGCAGTTCAGTTCAGCGAGTGGAAGGAAGCGTCTTCAGCACGGCACACACGGTCACAGATAGACTTCTTCTCCCGTGCCCCATCAGCCAGGTCACATACACATCAAGTCAAATCGTACCGTTTGCCCTCTAAGCCCAACGTGAAACCATTTTCACTTGTGCAGTAAAATGTCTCATACAGCACCAAACTACTAAGCATTTTTAGCCGACTGGTCACCTGATAAACTAGTCACTCTAGCCCAAATCAATGATAGATAACGTGAGGACGACCACATACAAATAATTAAGGTAGAGTTTGCAAATCTGTGTGTTAAGCTGAACGTTTTCTGTTGTATAGGTTTTGTTAGGCAACATAAATTAACACATTCGTTTGTGAAAGAAGAAACGGAAAGTTCCCCATTACCTGTGAAAAATGCCCATCTGCATTCGTGTAATGAAAACATTTAGTTTAGGCTACATCAGTAGCCTATAACTCCTTCTCGTACTTTTTGGTCTTTTTACTGTCTTAATTGTAGGCCTATATTATAGATTTACTAATTGCAAAATCTATGCAACAAGGCCTACAGACAGTGGAGGGTAAACAGAAGTTAACTGAAGGACTTAAATTACTGTATATATTGGATATGGATTTTATCAGTTGGTGGTGTGACGTTTTTTCCATTGAAAACTCACGTTTAGAGAATGTTACAAATAAAAGTCAAATTTCATTCAACATGTGCTTGTAATGTTTTAAATAATGAAGTGTTCCACGTGCGCTAAAAAGTGCACGTGGAAATGGTTCAGAGGGGCAAGTTTTGAGGTTTTTGAGTTTTGAGGTTTGCCTGGCCCAGGACCTTACAGGCATACAGCAGGCCTCTGAGCTTGCCCCTCTGAACCATTTCACCTGTGCGCTTTACTCAATATGCCATGTTTCCTGTTGGATTTGAGGCATAAAATGATGCTGGGCCAGGCCAAAGTCAGGTGTCTCATACATATAGGAACTAGTTATGTATGATGCAATTGAGGTTTGCCTGGCCCAAGACCTTACAGGCATCCAGCATACCTCTGAGCTTGCCCCTCTGAACCATTTCACCTGTGCGCTTTACTCAATATGCCATGTTTCCTGTTAGATTTGAGGCATAAAATGATGTCAGGCCAGGCCAAAATGAGGTTTCTCTTACAGATAGTAACCGTTTACGTATGATGCATGTGTTGCTTGTCTGGCCCAACGCATTATAGGCATACAGCAGGCCTCTGAACTTGCCCCTCTGAATCATTTCAGTGCGCTTACCTACTCAATATGCTGTGTTTCCAGATATATTTGAGGTATAAAATGATGTTGGCTCAGGCTAAAATCAGGTTCCTCTCTTATGGAGTGACCGGTTCTTCATGATGCATTTGTTATTTCTCCAATTAATTTGTGTTCTAGATTAGCATTTCTGTGTTTAGTTTTCAAATCTAAGAATATGTTTCCTTACGTTAGAAATACTGACGAATTCAATCATCATGTACATGTAACCTGTCCAAGCTGGACGGACTACTTTAACCCCGACTACGCCACCTAGGAGGAAGAGAGTCCTAGGAACTCTTAATAAAATAGTTGTATTTCACCCACAGGTTCCAGATCAGGTGGTGAGTAATCAAAACACTAAAGGATATATTCCACAAATTTATTACAATATAGCATAAAACACAATTGGATCTGCCCTCACAGAAGATGCCGCCAGACAACCTACCAAAAATAAAACCCACCAAAGTAAAATCCACACAGCAAACTAAAATAACCAAAAAGTACAAACACGTTGCCACTAAAATATAATCCACCACAAATCACACACAGAGTCTACCGGCAACCACCGGAGGGGACGGTCCACACAACACTATACGGAATTAAAATAATAGGATGATAAAAGTCCAGGGGAGGAGTCGACGAGGAGTCCACCACCAATCCAATTGGTCGCGCGTCACCGTTTCGGCCACGTCGCGCTGAAACACAGGAGAACTGGACCAGTACTCGATCGCAAAAACCACAGCCCACAAGAGCTGTGGAAGCAGTAAATCTCTAATCGCGGCTTTAATTCGCAGCAACTATACTCACGCTTTGCCCGGGAGCAAGCAACGCCTACTCCCAGTGAAGCGGTACACAGCGCAGGTAGAACTCACTCCGGCAGTCTCAGCCAGCGGCATCACCCACGGACTCCTCGCTCAGGCGATGTCACTATGGCATAACCTGATGCCCGCTGTCTGCCGTTCCATAGTCAAACCGACGTGTGTTAGTAATCACTCTTGTCGCGGTTTTTCCAGTTAAAACAACCCCGGACCAAACTGCTCCATGTCCTTTAAAAAGCGCGCTCCTCTCCATTTATCTTCTGTCCCCATTTATAGGGACAACGTCCAGACTCCTCCCCTCCTAACAGTCCACACCAGGTAACAATCCAATCAATTACAACCAGAATTGCACTGATTAAAACATTGTCACTCCTCACATACAAACCGCATACAATTGGAACAACTTGAAATAGAAACCATTTTACATAAGGAATGCTTTCATTATATTTTTATTTTTTTTCTACATTCACAAAATCAGTATGGGAAACAATAACCTCTTAAATGTATGCTCCTATGCTCGTTTGTTTAATCAATCAATCAATCAAATTTTATTTATATAGCACTTTTTACAACAGTTGTTGTCACAAAGCAGCTTTACAAGTGCCGAGTCCTAGCCCCCAGTGAGCAAGCCAAAGGCGACAGTGGCAAGGAAAAACTCCCTAGTTTTTTGCATGAGGAAGAAACCTTGAGAGGAACCAAGACTCAGGGGGGAACCCATCCTCCTCTGGCCGACACTGGTCACCATGACAACAACAACAATTTAGACAGAAAGAAGAGAAAGAAAAGGAAAAATATGTAATAATGTCCATCATGATGTAGGCATCCGGTTAGGCAGGAGGTGGCCGGCCCAGGATGGATCGCTAGTCTCCTCATCTCATTATTCCTCAAGCAGGCGGGCAGCCATGTGGAGAAATGAAACAGGGAAAATTAGCTCTGTATGAGGACATATACAGGACAGGTGAAATTATAAACATTTCTGGAGTGTGGCAGCAACTCCGGCATTAAGTTAAATTATTACAGCCTAGCTAAATAAGGCAGAACCAGAAGGTAACATAGGCTTGGGGGCATTCTGAGACAATGGCATCCGTCCACTGCACTGTCAACAAACTTGAGTGACCACAAGCAGTGACAGGATGACAGCACCAGCGCCCCAGTAAAACCCTTTGCCTGTGAACCCCTGGATCTGTACCTTTATCTAAGGGGGGGGATATTAATTATCAAACGCTAAACTAAATAAGTGGGTTTTCAACCTAGACTTAAAGATTGTGACTGTGTCAGAGTCCCGGATGCATTTAGGAAGATTATTCCAAAGCTGGGGGGCCTTACAAGAAAAGGCTCTTCCCCCTGCTGTTACCTTGTTAATTTTTGGAACTAATAAAAGACCAGCACCCTGTGATCTTAGTGGACGTGGGGGTTCGTAATAGGAAATAAGTTCCTGAAGTTATTCAGGAGCAAGCCCGTGCAATGCTTTATAATAAAATAATTTTAAAGTCAATACGGAATTTAACTGGGAGCCAATGCAGGGCTGATAGGACTGGACTGATATGCTGAAATTTTCTAGTTCTGGTCAGAACCCTGGCTGCAGCATTTTGAACTGTTTGAAGTTTATTTAGATTCCTATTTGAACATCCTGACAGTAGTGCATTGCAGTAGTCTAATCTAGAGCTAACAAAGGCGTGCACCAATTTTTCCGCATCATCCTGTGATAATGCATTTCTTAATTTAGCAATGTTGCGGAGATGTAGAAAAGCTATCCTAGTAGTATTATCTATGTATTTATCAAATGATAGGTCAGAGTCGAGTATGACGCCTAGGTTTTTGGCTACTGTGCCAGGTGTAATGGGGTAGTCTGCGAGATTAAGCATTAGATCTGGAATTTTCTGTTTTGAGGCCTTAGGGCCCAGAAGGAGAACGTCTGTTTTGTCCTCATTAAGTTGGAGGAAGTTTAGAGACATCCAGCATTTAATATCTCTTACACAGGCCTCAATTGGCTGATATGTAAAGTTGAGTGTCATCTGCATAGCAGTGAAAATTGACACCATGTTTGTTTATAACTGTGCCCAATGGTAGCATATATAATGTAAATAATAGTGGTCCTTAAATGGAGCCTTGCGGGACCCCATATTTAACTTTTGTACGTTTGGATGGAATATTATTGAGCTCTACAAACTGATAGCGATTTGTTAAGTAAGAATAAAACCATGAAAGGGCTGTGCCAGAGACTCCAACCCAGCGTTCTAACCTTTCTAGCAAGATCCTATGATCAATTGTGTCGAAAGCTGCACTAAGATCAAGAAGCACTAACAGCAATACATAGCCTTGATCTGAAGCAAGGCGGAGGTCATTTGTTACTTTAACTAATGCTGTTTCAGTACTGTGATGTGATATTTAATAAATATTTCGTGTTAGTTTATTAGGACATAAATGATGTGCTTTTGTTCATGTATTACGACTTAAGTTACGGGCAGCCATGATGAACCAGATTGTCTGATCACCTGTACCGGCTCAAAAAAAAACACTGAAAATTAAATAAAGATAAATCAGAATAAAGATAAAATACTGAATTTATCTTACATCTACCTCTGAAGCTCTTCCGATGTCTGAAATACAGGCAGTCCCCATCGTAAACCCATTTTCAGTGTAAGACGGAACATGCGTACATGCTGTACGCAAATTACGTACTGTAAGCAGTTATCCTATCCTAACACCTATCCTAATGCCATCCTCCTCGGTCCCGAGCTGCCATCACACCAAGTTCCGTTTATGATGCCGAACCACTTAAGTCCAAACAAGGCTTTATTCAGTAAATGGGAGATGTGTCGTAACCACGAAAAAATAGTAACTCGGGAACCACCTGTTTGATGTTTATATCGACTGAATCGGAGCAATGTTTTCGGCATGACCAAACAAGTTGATAACATAAACTGACCAAAACAAACTTTTCTACGTAATGTCCGAAAATCAAAAGCGGGATGACCCGTAAGTCAATCAAATGACATCGCCGTCATCCAGCGCAAATTATCTATATTTTGGCCTCAAAACAGACTTTGTTATATGTGCAGAAACCTGCTGCCGCCGAGATGGCTGTCCCTCAGGCTGGGCCTTCAGACATACTGCCACCAATAGCTGTAGCACCAGCACCGGTCCCTACAAGGATTACGTGTGGGAACTGAACTAGCCACTGCTGATTTTCGCCGCATTCATCCCTTAAGTTGCGGCCATGGATTCGCCGCCTCGTCTGCACTATGGCACATCTGGTGAAGTTCAGAATCTGCACAGTGACTCAATGCCGTTGGTTAGAATATATTTGCCACAGTGATTAGTGAACAAATGCAAATGTTGATTAATGGATAACCAGTGTTGCGAATAAGGGCGTCATTTTGTCAGTAACGGGATAATATAATTAATTACTTTTCCTGTCGTTACAACGCCGTTGACGTTACTGGTCCTTAAAAGTGGTGCGTTACTATATATTGATATACTAACAGTAAAGGGAGTGGACCGCTGCCCATGCTTGTGAGGAGTAACAGATCTCGATAGGTTACAGTTCTCGGTGTAACACCTGTTTAACTTAACAAGTCAGTAAGCGATTTGCTAAGGAAGCGTTATGGTAGCCAATCCGAGCCAGTGTTTTTACACGCGCGCCGAAGCACACCAGTGACACGACAAAAACGGAGAAGAGACAGAAATAGCGAGTCAGAAGCAAGCCGAAGAAAAATGATCATTTTCAAGGTGGCGATATAAACATTATTTAAGAAAATACTTGAAGTTCCTGAATGTCTACCAGACTGGGTATTTGATTTATTTAAGAATAGAGGTTTTATTGTTAAGTTTACTTCTGTTCTGAACAATCCAGTTGTTTCAGGTTGAGAGAATTTAATTTAATTTAATAGATGTAAATGCACTTTATATAGTGTAACTGTTTACTTTTGCTTTTTATTATTATTATTATTCACAAAGATTTGGGATTTTAAAGGATTTTATCCTGCACTGGTCTGTTGATGTGCAATAAATAACAAAATTTAAACACCTTTCTGATCTACTCCTTTCAACTGACTGTGAAAACTGCTTTTTCAAACAATCCTTATTCATTGGCATATAACTTTTTTTACTGTAATGCAAATAGTTACTTTCCCTGGTAACGAGTTACTTTTATAATAGAGTAATTCAGTTACTAACTCAGTTACTTTTTTGAACAAGTAGTGAGTAACTATAACGAATTACTTTTTAAAGTAACGTTCCCAACACTGGTACTGGGAGCCAGATACATTTTAACCCATCTCATAGTGCCAATTAAGGAACAGCTCCCCATATGGTCATAATTTGAAAAAAATTGCAGAATAAAATCTATTTTAACGACTCCTGCTGACAAGGGTCAGGAGGATTTATAGAGCAGTTGATCACATTTCTTTCTCTCCAAACACTACATTGTTCATGAGGGTTCCTTGGCCATTTGATGGCTTCACCCACCACTCCTCAATCAGTCAAAGATCATCTTTGACTGATTTCAAAGATCCTCTTTGAAAGATCCTATTGCATCCCACAACCACTCATCTATTCACTTTCACCAGTTTATTGAATAATTCATCGCGCCAGTTCATTCCACTTCCCTAATCAGAAGGGCCCATCTATAGTACCTTGTGTTCAGGGCCTACAGTCGACTGATGAAGCTTCATTTTGCTTTTGGTACAGCTTCATTTTGTCCCACTGTTTCTACAGCATGTCACGGCTGACCGTGGTCTCCTTCACTGCTGCTGTAGGGCCAACTGCACATCAGCAGCAGGGACACTGCCACTTTACTTTTGTCCTTTGTGCTACTTTGTCTTATTTTTCAAAATACTTATTCATTGTATCTCAAGCAGGCAGTGCTTTTCTTAGCTCTTCGCTGGGGAGATGCCTGCCTGCCCTGTGGACCGGCCCCTGTGGACCCGCCCCTGCCGACCCGCCCCTGCCCTGTGGACCCGCCCCTGCCCTGTGGACCCGCCTGTCATCAGGCGAGGGGGTACATCAATCGCCCGCAGGTCCCTTGTACTCAGATACCAGACTTGGGTTGGAAGAATTCCTAAGCGGAGTGCTGAGTCCGTGTCGCAGAGAGATTTAGACCAACTCGAAGGGTATTTTTTTAAAGCCCGTGGGGTGAATTTATTCACTACACACGTGTAGACGAAAGGACAAAAAAAACTTGTAACAAAGAAAACAAACGAAGGTTAAAAATCATAGCGTCACCAGCAGAGATTCAAACTGTACATTAGTAAGTTATAGCAATCTCACAATTACTGACTCACAGCAGTCAATACGTACAAGTTTCACCAGCAAAAACCCAACCAACCTTCTCAACAAACAATCTGTTGTCCCTATATACCCATAACCCCACCTCCTGCCTAATTGGACCCTACCAATTACAGAATGGGGTGCACGTATAGGGGCATGCAATGAAATGGTTTTAACAACCACATACATATGACAAATAATAACCTACACAACACACACACACACACACACACACACACACACACACACACACACACACAGCACAGGTACCTTCTGACAGTATTTACATGGATATCCATTATGTGTTATTTACCTTTGTGTACTTTTCCCCAGGATGTTTCAGCTGCCCCCCCCCCTATGCTATACTGGCCATGGGCTCTTCTGGCCTGCATAAAAGAAGCCCTGAGAGGCGCCTGCCCTCCCTTGTGTTTCCAACACGGGTAAGTATACATTCTCCAGTGCAAAACATAATTCATAAAACATATAATGACATTAATTAATCACAGTCTTTGCAGTAATGGGGATGAGACAGGCTCCTCTGACCTCATCACTCCGCCCCTGTGGACCCGTCCCTGTGGACCCGACCCTGCCCTGTGGAACCTTTACATTCCGTTTTATGCCTCCAATTTACTGAGCTTCATCCCTCACCGTGATCAGCCACATATCCTTTTATGAGACACTCCTTTGTGTTCACTCTTTATATTGCTGATGTATTTAGTATTTACATTGTGAATATCCAATGTAAAGAATATTTGCTGTCTTTCAACCCAGACCAAGTTATTTATTACACCTCAGATAGTATATTTTTTAATTGGTGTACATTCACCCCTCACTCTCAGTGACGTTTATTACAAACACTTTTGTAGATGTACTGAGACTATGGTCTGTTTGCTGCCAGTATATTGGTTTCTGACCACAGATCTTCTATTCTGGATATTTTGGGGTTGGCAGGCTGCTTTCAGCCCAGTAGTGACACTGAAAACATGCAACATTTGCATCAACATTGGTGAGCCTGTACACTCACACCAGAGCAGCCTTGTCAATATTAATGTGACAATACTGCCACCTAAATATATCTGGTTAGCCATGGTCCTTTGGTCAGGGTGGCTGACAACCTGTGCTGGCTAGAACATGGGTTATAGTACCTATAAATTCACCTAGGAGAGGTCTGCCATATTTATGGGGCAAGATTTTTTTGTCTGAATGTGTCTGCTCTTTGGATGACTGCCTGCATAAACCATCAAGGTCAGTTGTTTGAGTAAACATTGTCTCATAAAAAAAAAGTCTGTGTTGACCCTCTGTGTCCCATCAGTAGACAGCAGTAACTTTCACACGTCTTTGTAAATGTATGATTGGGTATGTCTGATTATTCATGGGCTTTGTTACTATTCACATGACACATTTTGCCCATCTTGTCACACATTTCCCTCTTTTGTCCTCTTTATCTACATCTGTATTTGCTGGAACTGTTGTACTGAACCACACACTGACCTTGGGAATGGCATTTTTGGTGTCTTTTTGTGTATAATTAGTATATATGTGAATTTTATAGAATATTTTAAATTTCTCATTATATTTTACATTATATATTTATAAGTTGTGCAACTGTGTGAAACACCACTGTGTATTGTAATCGAGAATCTATGTTACTAGTTTGTCTAAAACAGTAAGAGTAATGCAGTAGCTCCAAAATGGATAATGTCATAAAAGTCTGAAAAAAAACATAAAAGGCAGCAAAAGAGATTTACTGTACTTTGAGGACGTCTTTTATTCAGTAATTTTGCCGTCACTATGACCGCATGCTTCTATTCTTATCTTATCTAGAAGAAAATAAGGAAATACTATATTTAAAGAATATTTAAAGAAATGTCATTTTCTTTCATGATCCACATTGTAAACAAACATAATAGTACAAACAAAATAATCCAATAACAAATGATAGTCCAATTAAGGTAATTTAAAAACCAGGACATTTCCTCACTTAAAAAAAACCTGGGTGTGACGTTCGTGGGTCGGCGAAGGACGAGACACAGAATCCTTCCTTTTTTGACTGACGTCACTTTTAATGTCAACAATGATTGCGCAATAGCGCACGGATAACAAAACATACACAGCAACGTGTAGACTTTAGACAACGACGAGCACAGGACACTGCGCGAGCGCACATTAAATAGACAAACCACATTAGCCCCACGTGATTACGAGACAAGTCACAGGTGAGACTTAATCACACGACAAAACCCCAACCACGGAGAACCACTGACACAGACAAAGCACGTGGACAACGTTGACACACGCCCAAAAGGGAGGGGCCGGGGTCCTCAACGTGACACTGGGACGCCCGGTGTTCTGAAAATCTGTGCTACCCCTCGAGCTGTCCTACCTTGGGCTACTGCGCATGCGCATGCTAAGATTACGTCACTGTCAGCGTAGCCCAGAATTTTGCGCTACCAGCTGTTTTTTGTCTTGGAATAACGGTGAGTTTTGCCCATTTATCGTATTTAATCATATTGCAATGTAAATCTTTTTGCATTTTATTGTGTTTTTTCGACAATTGTTAAATATTTTTGTGATTATCCTAGGAAAGACCTCGTAAATATTACTATTTGCTCGAGTGTTTCCAACAAGTGGAGGTTTCAAATGTCTGTTTTAGCCTCGCCGTACTCGATTTTATCCATCTGTTCATTCTAGTGTCCTACACTAATTGGTTTTAGTTGATTCACCTCAAAACGAGCACTTCTTAACGCTTAACATTCGTTCAGTTTGGCTATTTTATATTTCTGAAGCAATTTTCTTAAATACAAGTAAATAACCATGTAACGTTCATGACGTTTGCGCTGTCATTTCTCCATGTTAGAAGGTGATGCTGACGACAAGAACATAACAGAAATGGTACAACTACCGATGCAGTACAGAAATTTTAACAGACTAACGCTGAGAGACCAAGACTGCAGTGTTATTTTTGTAGTATTTTTATTGTTCACAGTTTTATTCTAGAATAATTTGCAATAACTGTATCATAATGTATAATTAAAATTTGTTTTGCTCCAGTGCATTGTTTCAATAATGACTTGTGATTTTATTAATGGTAGAAGCACGTTCGGATAAGGTAATATAGCCTATAAAATGATCATACCTACCTACAGTATTAATGCTGTACACACGTTCTGATAAGGTAATGTAGCCTATAAAATGATCGTACCTACTGTTTTAATGCTGGATGCACGTTCTGATAAGGTAATGTGGCCTATAAAATGATCGTACCTACAGTATTAATGCTGTATACACGTTCTGATAAGGTAAATATAGCCTATAATATGATCGTACCTACAGTATTAATGCTGTACACACGTTCTGATAAGGTAAATATAGCCTATAATATGATCGTACCTACAGTATTAATGCTGTACACACGTTCTGATAAGGTAATGTAGCCTATAATATGATCGTACCTACAGTATTAATGCTGTACACACGTTCTGATAAGGTAAATATAGCCTATAATATGATCGTACCTACAGTATTAATGCTGTACACACGTTCTGATAAGGTAAATATAGCCTATAATATGATCGTACCTACAGTATTAATGCTGTACGCACGTTCTGATAAGGTAAATATAGCCTATAATATGATCGTACCTACAGTATTAATGCTGTACACATGTTCTGATAAGGTAAATATAGCCTATAATATGATCGTACCTACAGTATTAATGCTGTACGCACGTTCTGATAAGGTAAATATAGCCTATAATATGATCGTACCTACAGTATTAATGCTGTACACACATTCTGATAAGGTAATATAGCCTATAATATGATCATACCTACAATATTAATGGCAGAAGCACGTTCAAATAAGGTAAGATAGCCTATTAAATGATCGTACGTACAGTATTAATGCTAGAAGCACGTTCGGATAAGGTAATATAGCCTATAATATGATCATACCTACAATATTAATGGCAGAAGCACGTTCATATAAGGTAATATAGCCTATTAAATGATCGTACGTACAGTATTAATGGTAGAAGCATGTTTGGATAAGGTAATGTAGCCTATAAAATGATCGTACCTACAGTATTAATGGTAGAAGCATGTTTGGATAAGGTAATGTAGCCTATAAAATGATCGTACCTACAGTATTAATGGTAGAAGCATGTTTGGATAAGGTAATGTAGCCTATAAAATGATCGTACCTACAGTATTAATGGTAGAAGCATGTTTGGATAAGGTAATGTAGCCTATAAAATGATCGTACCTACAGCATTAATGGTAGAAGCATGTTTGGATAAGGTAATGTAGCCTATAAAATGATCGTACCTACAGTATTAATGGTAGAAGCATGTTTGGATAAGGTAATGTAGCCTATAAAATGATCGTACCTACAGTATTAATGGTAGAAGCATGTTTGGATAAGGTAATGTAGCCTATTAAATGATCGTACATACAGTATTAATGGTAGAAGCATGTTTGGATAAGGTAATATAGCCTATAACATGATCGCATCTACAGTATTAATGGCAGAAGCACGTTCATATAAGGTAATGTAGCCTATTAAATGATCGTACATACAGTATCAATGGTAGAAGCACGTTCGGATAAGGTAATATAGCCTATAACATGATCGTACGTACAGCTACTGCTGTGGTACTACATTTTGACATGGTAGCAAGAATCGATAGATATGTCTATAATTTTGCGCTACGGGTGTGCGCCATGTGCGCTGAGAGTGACGTAATCTTAGCATGCGCATGCGCAGTAGCCCAAGGTAGGACAGCTCGAGGGGTAGCACAGATTTTCAGAACACCGGGACAGGACGTGAAATACGGACATTTCCCGTTAAATACTATAGCTACACAATTAGCTAATAATTAAGAATGTAGTTAATAATTAATATTATTGTGTTGGGCTATAGGCTACTTGTTATAAGTAATTTTCAATTAATTCCAATTTCTTACTTGGTCCTTTTTATGTCTTTGTTCTTGTAGTATCTTGTTATGTTAGCATTAGTACTCCCGCCAAGCGGCAGCACTAGTGTTAGCATTAGTACTCTCGCCAAGGGTGAATGTGGGGAGAGGAAGTTTGGATTCTTCTACTGGGAGCTATGATAACCCTGCAATTCCAATTTGTCCGTGTTTAAAAAGTGCAGACCTGTTGTTACACTTGTCCAACACAAGAGGGTGCTATCTGAACAGAAATCTTGGAAAACATCAAGAAGGTGCCACCTCACCCGGCTGGACGGGTGGTGGAGGATGTACATGCAGACGTTGATTAAAACAGTGACAAGCATGAGGAAGAGCAACACATGACCTGCACCTGTTCAGCACCAGACCCAGTCGGGCTAGCACAGTCATGTAGCAGAAAAGCAACCACGAGAAAAATGAGATTAAGTCTCTTAACTGTTGCAAATGCATCTTCTAAACTTGCTTGAAAGCAGTGGATACTGTCATGCATATACCCACACAAACAGGTACGACAAATTTAAATGTAGCTTGCTCGAAATTTAAGATATAACATTAATTACCAGTCGCGTAATTACCAGACATCTATCAACGTTATTAAAAAGGTTTGTACGGTTGTTGGAGGAATAGGGAATCAGGTAGTTTGAACATTGAAATGAAACAACTGCAATCTTATAATGGAGTAGGTTATATGAGTCAGTGCCTCCATGGAGCACTCAAACATCTTCAGGATAATAAGGCGTGGAGTGCTCCCAGTCTTTCACTCCTCACCCTCCTGCTGGTCCCAGTGGTCCACTTTGATCCACTACTGAGCATGTCAGTACTACACCAGTGGAAGTCCAAGAGGTACTTCAGAGAGCCGTTCTGATGGTCGAAGGGAAAGAACGTGATATCAGTCCGTCAGCTCTCGTGGCTGGATAGCCCAAATTTACATTTATATTTTTAGTTACGGCATTTAGCAGACGCACTTATCCAGAGCGACTTACAAACTGCTTTGCATCTAATCACAGAATTCATCCTAGATAGCAGTAGGCCTACAGATAGGCCAGAATTCAAGATATCCTTGAGTCAGTCTACTAAACTACAGGAATATATATATAATGTCATTACCTAGTCCCAATGCGTTGCTCATTAAGAAAAAGTGGGTTTTAGTCACATGTTACTGTGAGGACTAATCTTTAATGGCGGTGAGCAGAGAAAGCATTCAAACTATTGTTCAATCTCACACCCCCGTGTTAAATATGTATTTAATACGCCAATTGAAAAAATATCACACTGCACACTGCTAGCGCTGTCGGTCCAGTTCTGTACAACAGTCGGAGTCTGTGATCACTATCTCCACATCAGCCTGGTACAGCTCCACCACCAATCACGATCACAGTCTACAGCACCGTGTTCTGGTGTGCAGAAACAACTAGAACATGTCTATGTCTCTGATTTCCAGAACATGAGGGTTCGGTAACTTGCATGTGCGTCAGTAGCTCATTCAGTACTCGTGTATCTGCATGAAGGTCGGCTATGCAGTGAGTTTGAATGAGTCATAGTGTGTAATAGAGAGTCCACGTCATGGTTTCAAATGGGGAAACACTCGCTTCACCCACATGGTAGTCATCACTCGGTTCTTATCCTCCTGGAAGGAAGCATAAGCCACTGGATAGTGTTTACGTAAATCATTACTGTGGCCTGCTAGTGAAGCCCTAGCTGATGTAACGTTCGGTTCCTCACGAAATGAGAGAGAGAGAGAGAGAGAGAGAGAGAGAGGCACAATAGAAAGTCAATTGAAAGAATGGGCACAACTACAAGTGAAAGTGGAAATAGAATAAAAATAGAATAGAATAAAAGTAAGCAAATACAAAACAATGAAAATATGTCACGAAGATAACAACAGAATTTAGGAAAGAAAGGGAATATTATGATTTTCAGTTATGAAAGGTCAACATCTAAACTTACATATAAACCACTCGTGAGAAGAGTGTTTTTGAGTGCTAGATATGGAGAAATTAATTGAAAACCTGTTTTGGAATGCTGAGCTTTGCTGTTATTCTCCAATATACTAATGCACAGTATTATTTGAATAATGGAAGAAACACAGCCTGAAGCATCACAATCTCTCACAATCTCACAAAGAATGCGGAGTCTCTTTATCTCACTGACCTCTGTGATTAGTTAAATTGCAATAAATCATGGCTACCTTTACATTTGTTCATTGTACCAATCAATAATATCTGATATTTCCTATCATTTGTGTCTTGAGTCTAAAAAAATTACTCCATGACCAGAATTTTAGTTACCAATCTCGTTATTCATTATGACAACACCTCAATTTCTCTGCAAATGCACCACTGTAAAGATAAGTTTTATAATTGCATGATTAATGTGCTGTATATAATTAGTCCTTTAGAGCTTAATTACCCATGACTTTTACCTCAGTTACCTCAGCACCTCGATCATGTCCAAATTTAGATGTGCTTAGTCTGCATGATTCTATTTCTAGGCGTTAATGATGTCCAAAAAAAAAAAATTTACATTCTGCAGTGTAGCAAAATGTTCCTTTCAGAGAGAGTAAATGCAAGAGAAAGGCCAAAAGAGCAGAAGGGGAGAAGCCCGAGGGGGGGGGGGGGGGGGGGGGACACAAGCCGTCCCACAGCTGCAGAGGAGCGTGGCCTCCCCCTCAGGCACTGATCAGGACGACGGTGGCTTCCATCTTCCTCAGAGGTTTCACCATCGTTTCCTTTCTGAGTAGAGCTGGTTCACCTCAAGTTGCTGAAAATGTTCATTAATCATGAAGAGGTTTCATTTGCACAAGCACTTCATTTCTCCTTGTCCTCTTCACCCTCCCCACACAAGTGCACACACACACACACACACACACACACACACACACACACACACACACACACACACACACCACACACACACACACACACACACACACACACACACACACACACACACACACACTGTCACACATGACCATTAGAGAACTGTCCCAGAGAAGAGGGCCTCTGTGCAGTTCACAGGAGTGTTCAAATCTTCTAGCAATTAATTGACATAAAATATGTGGTTCCACTTATATTACGCAGGACTAGCTCCGGGTACCACTGGCAGGATTTTGCCAGTTCCAATAACAACAACAATCATTCAGCTTTATGTAATTGAAATCACACTGGAGTATTATTACATTATATTGCATTATATGTTGTAATGTTACAAAGTTTCTATGGCCATTACACACTTCAGACTTTGTTTTTACACCTGACACCTTGATAAAGCTTTTCTGCCATTTCACACATTTGTGACCAAATTGTTATGACTAATTCTAGATCAGTTGTCAGGGACTTGCAGTAGTCCACATTTTGGCCGTTCAATCACCTGTTTCTCAGTTGTTTGATTAGTGTCTTAGGAGTCAATGACCAGAGAACTAAGAAAAAATGTGAACTGGTTTATGGTTCCTCCAGGATGGGGTCAGAAGTCATTGATGTTTGACACAAGTTTGCTTTAATTGGCATTCAGTATTTGGAAATAAAGTGCAATAGCCAGGGGCGGACTGGGGAGAAAAAGTGGCCCGGGAGTTCCTGACAGACTGGCCCACTATATATATATATATATATGTATGTATGTATGTATGTGTGTGTATACTGTATATGAATCTATACATGGCACGTAGTGTATATGACGGCGTTTATTGTCATATGGACAATATTAATTCCAGCAATAATATGATTACAAAGCCACATAGTGGCTTTTAAATAGTCCACCATAAGACCACCAAACAAGTTGTTAAATAGTCCACCATAAGACAACCAAACAAGTTGTTTTACGCAAAGTGCATCCTAAAGAACAACCTACAACTCTAACGTGGGTATTTCTTCCTCTTACCTATTTGTGGTGGTTAGTTTTAATCTAAGAATTTCAATAGCTTTAAAAAAAACAGTGCACAGTGCTCTGCCTTGAAGACCGCCACTTGCGTCCGTGTTAACCGTGTTAAGGTAATTTGCCTTAGACGTTGCAGAGGCGACAGCAGTACATTTAAAAGAACATGTTATCTACAATTTAAACTGCTGTATGTTTTCGTAGTCCGGCCCGTATTTTCTGGGACAAGTTGGTTTTTTTCTGATCTCCGCTGCATACTGTCAGCCCGCACCAGCTGGCCCAGTCCGCGGCCGCGGTCCAACTCGTTCATGTGTTTACAGGCTCAGTCCGCGGCCGCGCTGAGCAGGTTAGTCCGACTGGAGCGGGGGAGGTATTAACACCGTTAAACAGCAGCGTGACTACGGGCCGGGGCCGGAGTGCGCGGCAGTGGCTAGTCCACGGGCTGAGTTAAACCACCGGCGGCCCACCGGCCCACTAACCCATCGGCCCACCGGGGAAATCCCCGGTAGCAATGTATGCCAGTCCGCCCCTGGCAATAGCCCATCTAGTCTATGATTCAAATGCAACAGTAGTGCTGCTTAGAATAAATGGGACATACATAAGCAATTTGTTCTCTATGTTATTATCCTTGGCTCTTTGTACTGATCCAGTCTTCATAGGTTAAGATAATTTATGAACAATATTTTACATGAAACCTTTTTTGTACTTCACTATAATTTCATAGAATCATACACTTGATAGATAGAATCTATAATAAAAATCATAATCATATGTCATATGATAATCATTCCTTTACACAATTGTCTGTGTGAATCCAAGTTACAGTGACACCATTAAGCATTGTTAACTACAGTGTAACATACAGTCATATAGAACAACACTGGAGCAGTAGATGGAACTCCCAAGAGTTCACACATTGAGGATGAAGCTCTCAAGTGAAAAGACAAGGACACAAGGGTAGAGATTTTTTTTTAAAAGAGTGTCACGTGTCAGTATTCGTTCTTGGGCTTCTGAAAAGCACGTTACCTGTGGGACTGGCAGTGTAGAAAAGCATGAACAGAAACATCGATCACACTCATTTCAGTTGCTCTCTGTGGACCACGTGTCAAGGACAGATGAGCGTCTACGCTCGTCCCGCGACTCTCTCACCGCGTGAGCACCACGAGAGGTGTGCGCTACGGCGACCCCTAGCACGCCTCTCCATCTACAGAGAGACAGGAGTGCTTTAGAGGAAATCTGAAGTGGATAATGTTAGCACACTTGATAAAAAACCATCACTCTGTGTCTCCTGCTTTATCTCCTGCAGTGCCTGGTGCACTGAAGGTGCCAAAAGTGCAATAAGACCAAGCAGCAATCAATGGGTCTAATAATACAAAGTTTATTGTACAGTGTCCATGGGTGCATGGATTTCAGTGACTACACAAGAGATATGCTACATGATAATCAAAAGCTATATTTATGGCATTCAGCGGTTTAAAACATGCTGGCAAGTATTAGTGCCTCTTTTGTGGAAAACAATCATGGCGACCATCAGCAGAAGGTTGCCATGGTGAATTTGAAGTGGTTGCATTAAACGTACAGAGTCTGCGAGGACAATGGCATGTTTTTTTCTTTTTTCTTCCCCTGCTAAACGCTGGGACATATCTTAAAAAATGTAAACGTAAATCATGTAACCTCCACCTGAAGCATAGATAAAAAAATTAAAATAAATTAAAAAACAAGGCTTGAAGGATGTGTGACATGCGTAAAGTATTGCTCTGTCTTGGTATCTGTCTTTTGACGTGCTTGTTCTGTGTCTGTATCGGACTCCTGACTTTTCTTCTGGCTTTGGCAGAAATGTCCACCCATGTTCTGGAGTGTAGTGATAGAGTGATGGTTGCGTTTATCATACAGCAACATTCTGCATTCAGCCTTCAGGTTTTACCAAGCAATTACATGATGGCTGGCCCAAGGTGTCTTATCATGTGATAATGCAAATATGTAACAGTTTATGGATGTTTTACAAAACTTACAGCAAATCCAAAAGCTTTACATTGGCTGTATGTGTAGGTCATATCTTACATAACCAAACTGCAGTGCATCGTGGGCTGTCTATGCCTGCCAGTCCAAGAGTGAAAAAAGCCTATTTATAAACCTAAGAGTGGCTTCCTCTCAAAGGAAAACAAGGTACTGTGTTTGTCTGTGTGTATCTCTGTGTGCGTATGTATGTGTGCGTGTGTGTGTGACAGCATTCAGTAATACATTCACAAACACATTGTGGTTTTAAACAGATTTGCAACAAGTGGACACATAAGAGAAAACATAGACCAAACTTTGCATCTGCGTTATCATTAACACCCAAGGCAATTTAGCAAAATACGGCATATTCTTTGGAAAAAAAATCAATGTCTTTTTTTTTCTTTTCTCAACTCAAGCAAGGCAGCTGTGATGATATACGGTAAAAACACAAGTCATTAACTAAGACAGACAATTAAAAGGTGTACAACACATCAAGACACTTTTTGGACGTGTGTTTGTGTGTTCAAAAGGCCTTTGAGCTCTTTACATGGTTTTACATAACTCCCATTAGCCTTACTAAAAGGAGAAACAGAAAGAAAATGTCTGTTCGGCATTTCCTGTAAGACTTTAGCCACATTTTCTGTTAGACTTATCAAAGCTCAAATCTGAAAAAATTGCATGGTTTGTTTGATATGCCTCATTTGAACTTAAATTATAACTTTACCACTGTTCCACACTCAGTCGATCTTCACATTTCCAATGGGCTTGCACACCCTTCTACCTGTGAACGGAGTTATCAGAACAGCAATAAAGGGAGTCTCTGGGAGATGTCTGTACTACTGTATGAACACAGGCAAGATGGAAGACAAAATGGAGCAAACTAAACCCGTCCTCTTTGGAGATGCACTTTGTGGAAGGTGCACTTGAAAAATGGCATTCAGCCTGGATCCCAGTGGAATAATATGCGCTTTACTGCTGGACCATCCTGAGACTACAAATGGCTGCGTTCTGATTGGTGGAACGCTGCCGAGAGGCTCCGCTCACCTCTATGCGTTCTCTGCACTTCCTCCTGACGTAATGATGCCGTTAGTTGTGTGTTTGACTAACACCAGCAAAGATTCGGTGGTAGTTGCATAAAATCTGAATAAAATGTAAAAGGCATCCAGTGCATATCATTAACTGAGCAACTGGTGCTCTCTTGAGACAACCACAACCTTCTCCAGTGCAATATCAGCCTGAGCACAGCAGTGCGCTTCAGTGCCCTCCGAAAATGCCCTGCTATGTCTGACCAATAAAAGACTTCAGTTTCAAATGGCGCTATAAATGTGTTGCATTAGTGTATCAGAATGTGAGAAAAGCAATGACAGTATATAATTCACAGCTTATATTACACATCCATGAACTGCAAAAATAACTATTCATTTGTAAAGTTACACAAAAGTTTGGCTTTAAAATAAATTAGGCAATTAATAAATAGAAAATTAAATACATTTAACTTACATCAGTTTGTCATAGTGAGAGAGTTCTGTGGCTGCACATTGGAATGAAAGTAACACCCCCTTATATGATGTGACTTTGCAGCATACATTTCGATTGGTTACAGGAGTATCATCATTTATAGTAATATTTATACACATTATAATTAGAGATTGCTTTAAAAATTCTCTTTATGAAAAGAAAGCAGTGTGCATAAAATATCAAGCTTTTTTCCGTTCTTGAGGCCTCATGTTTGATGTATGAAAACATTTCTTCACATCCCTTTTAATTGTTCTTGATCATGCAAATTAATAAAACCAGATATTACTTTCTTTAAAAAATGTTAAAACTTGAGATATTGAACCTTTTGTATATAATTAAAATTCAACTCTTATATTTTTGCTAGAGGAGTACAATTTGATTTTGTGCCTAAAGAGAATATTAAGGTGACAAAATGAAATATATCTTCTACTGGAATATTCTTATATAATGCAGTTCATTCATGGGCTAATGTGGACAACATGGAACAATTCCTGTCTCCGAGTGACCAGATCATTTGTTAATGAATGGCAAACATTGGTAGAATGGGTAAACACATGAGAGTGAATGTATGTGCTAAGAAGAGTTTATACTAAAAGTTAAAGATATAACAAGAAATATATTTTCAGCTCTTGCAGGTTTTCTATTTTTGTTTATGAGAGATGACTGATGAACAGGTGTTTATCTCTTAAAAGAGGAAATCACTGATGGCAGCCTTAAAGGTAAGTGCCACAAGTCCCACTCATTCAGGTAGTTCTGAAGTACCAAAAAGTTGCACATTTAGTCAGTTGGCATTACTACCAAGATCCTTGTGCTGATATCGAAGCTGCATATGGAGAAAGAGCACTGGTTTTAAAACACTTACAAATACAGCTTCTTGCCCAGAATGTTCTGGGTTTGGCTTCAGAAGTGGCCCTCTGTGGCAGGAAATCACACTATGCGAGCTTGGTTCAAAGCCTTACTTAGGGCCGGGCCACGGCCTGTCCCCGTAAGCTCCTTCCCCGGTGGTGGAATGAGGCGAAGGGGCACCCAGGTCCGAGTCCGTGTCAGATTCAGCCTCAGCGATGTAGGGCCTCACTTTGGGGCAACGTGGCACCCCGCTGTAGTAGGCGCTGCTGAGGAAGTCCAGGTTGTCCTTGGACTGGGAGATGCTGAACCCGCTGAAGGAGCGCTCCAGCTCCTCGTGATCCACCGACGGGATGGATATGGAGGTGTCGCTATCGGCGCCCCCCTGCTGCTGGGACAGGGCGCCAGACTTTGCCTCGTCCGGCCCACTCCCACGAGGGTGGTGCTGCCCGGCGGCCCGGGCGCCACCGTTATGGCTGCCGGAGGAGCGCTCGTGGGCGGGCGGAGGCGGGATGCGCACCAGAGAAGGGTCACAGGCTGGGGAGGTGCACTGAGGGGGCTCGGGTGGAGGGTGTGGGTGGACGGAGGTGGAGGGAGGGCAGTGGGTCTGGTGGACATAAGCAGAGGGAGGTGGGTCAAAGTTCTTCTGGCCAGCAGAGCTGTTGGAACGAATGATTTTTGTAATACAGCCAGACTTCTCCATGTGCTCGACCGGGCTGTGGTATGGTGGCGCGGGATCAGGCTCCTTGGAACCGAAGTAGGCGTCTGTTTCGGACTGCGGGATACCCATTCGCTGGATGTAAATGTTGACCAGGAAGTCTAGTTTCCTTTCCATTGACATCACCTGTGCAACAGAGCAAAGTTTGGAAAACATGCTGCCTCAGGTTCAGACCAATGTCTGAACTTCCCATTTATATATCCTCATCCTGAGAGACTTACAGGGACGAACTCTGCACTATTGTACACTGCTTGAGAATTCACAACATAAAATCATTTGTACATAAAATCAATAACACTGCTTATTACAACTCTGGGCTTCATCTGGAACCTGACAGGTTTAAAATGTTAATAAGCAACAAGTTCCTTGAGGTACACTTAACATACCAGTTGACCAATTAAATTGCAAATTACATTTGAAGATAAGATCTTGGAAAAGGGATGAGCAGGGATGGAAAAGGGATGATACATAATGATACAATTTTTATATCTGCCTACATTGCAAGTTTTGGACTTAAGGAAGCTTGTAAGTAAATGACACCCAAAAGACATAGATAAGTTACAGAGTCCCTAAAACCATCACATCTGACAAGCCAATCTTGTCAAAGGTCAATGACCTGTTTCTCCACTTTCACAAGTCTTCCCATCATGCTGGGGTCTTCTACAATCTCTGCATCTGTAGAACCTTTGGGACGGTCCTTGTCTGTGATTGGAGGACCTCTGCCAACAATCTGGTCCACTCTAACAATCAAAGCAAACAGAAACGATATCTAGAATAAAGCATATATTCCAAAATCAATTGATAACTATTAAAATAAACTGTGTAAGCAAAATGTTCATGTATAAAGCTTTATATGTTGTGACAAAGGTGGAGAGCAGCAACCACACACTGTCTAGGTCTTGGAGGCAGTCAAGATGTGCTCTGACCACCACAGCAAAGAGCCACCTCTCTGGTGAAGTGGTAGAACACACATTCACCTTCCTGAGTGACAGTCTCCATCACACTGCTCTCTTGTTTGGGGAGCATCCACCTGTGCTTCACACCTTCCTTGTGTACCTCGCACACCCACCCTTCACCCAGGGTTACACCCATGGCTATGGAGTCAATTCTGATTAAAAAATCGCGAGCGAGGAAAATCAATCTGCACAAGGATAACTGCTCACTCGCACGAGAAAAACTAGGAAAGAGCTGCTCCCGTGAGGAAATCCCTTTCCACTTGGTTTTAACTTCCTGCTCGCACAGCAGATGGTTTTATTTTTGACTGTCGTGAGAGGAAGCCAGACGGGATTGACTGCAGCTGTTTTCTGGGTGTAAATTGTGATTGGTTTATTATTTCACAATATCAATGCATTTAGGTAGCTGGAAGCTCCAAATACAATGATAGAATTATGGTAAAACAAGTAACTAACTAGCTAACTTAGCTAGCTAATTATTTATAAGCCCGGCATTAGCATTGTATACATGGTTACCTAGCTAGTTATACCATAGTTACTTTACAGCCAATCACAGCTGGTAGCTATATCAAGTACTGACATTCAATCACAGTTCACATCTGGAAAACAGCCGCAGCCAATCCTGTCTGGGTCCCTCCCATGACTGTCAAAAATTAAATGATCTGCTGCACGAGCAGGAACTTAGAACCAAGTGAGAAGGGTGTAACAAATTGTCCTCGTGTGAGCAGGTGTCTCCTTGCGAGAGAGCATTGTTGCTCGCAGGTAGTATCTTTTGGTTGGGCAGGTGAATTGTTTTCCTCACTTGGGATTTTTGAATCAGAATTGACACCATACATGGCCCTCACTAGGGGGTTCACAGTGGAGTTCACACCATATCACTCGGAGAGTTGGGTGTGGGGTTGTAATTTAAAGAATGTCACACTCCTGTGTCAGGGTTGCCAACTTTTGACGTTCGCTTGGAGTGAGATTTTAACCTGGAGCCGGTGGCGAGTGTATTTTGTTGAGCTTTGGGTGGCGGTGGCGAACGAAAGTTGTTGAGCGGGGGGCGAATGTAAAATGGACACAGATTCAGTATTATATCGCCGGTGGATGGCGTCAGAGCTAGCGAACTAGTAACGTGTTGAATCATATATGTGGATCTGAGGTAAATAAACTGCATATTTTTTTCCGGCGTGAGATATCGGAAGTGTGGCGTGAGAGCGTGTGAAAACGGTCAAATGCGTGTGTCTCACGCTCAATGCGTGAGAGTTGGCAACCCTGCTGTGTACTCCTCACAATAGTACTTTCCGACATGACACCATTTGGGGCAAAGGCAGAGGGTGTAAACCACACCCCAATCTCAAACTAGTGGCTTCAAGACGGTAAGCATGTGTACTGGCTACCAAACCAAAAGGCCTTGAGGGGATGGTGAAAAGTCAATTGTGAACCCTTGGTGAGGGGCATGAGTGTAAATCTGGATGAAGGGTGAATGCCCGACATACTCACAAATGTGCGAAATGCAGGGAAGCCTAGCCCAAAGAAGGCAGTGTGTCAGAGATCATCACCCAGGGAGCCAAAATGTCTGTTTTGGCTGTTTGGTCTGGTGGTCCTTGCAAACGTACGTTTACCACCTGGAAGACCTGGATTTGAAACCAGGTTGTGGTAGCTGCTCTCCGACCTTTGTCCCAGATGTTGTAAATGTGCTAAAGTTTAAAATGTGTTAAGGATACATACAGTAAGAGAGAGAGAAGCAGAACGGGAGGAAAACAGGAGACACTGTACCCTCACACTACTTTGTGCCAAGAGCACTATGACAGGAGGAGCGCATGCAGAAAAGTGGGAAATGACACGAACAGGTGTGTCCAGATATGGAGACACAGAGAGGAATGGACAAAAAAGGAGCCCAGCCCACCAGGAGGACTGCATCTTAGAATAGACAGTGCCATTTAGCATTTGAACAATGTGTCAGTGAAGTTCCCAAATGCTGCTCTACCAAATGTAAGTGCTATTCACGAAAATCACAAGAATTTAAGTCCTTTTGACACATTATCCAAATAGTATTGAAATGCGATGTGCATTTTAAATGACAGAACAATTCCTGCTGCACCAATTTCCTTCAATTAGATTAAACCAGCAGTTTTTTCTTGAGCTATCCAAGAGACCAATAAACAGCTTAATAGATCAACAAAAAAGAGCTTACCTACATATGCCTGATACTCAGACATCCTAAGATGGTCTTGCGTTATGTGGCATACCCATAATATGTCATGCCAACATGCAAAAGCAAAGAAAGCACTGTTGAAATTTCAACATTATTTGGTCATGGGAACCTCGGCTGCATTTCGCTTGGTTTGGATTCTTCATTTCATACAGCAATGCAAGCAATCCAGCTCAACCTGTTTTTGTCCAGCTACAGTGGGATTTTTTTTTTTAACTGTACTGTACCTGGTTATTTAAGATAACCTCCAACTGTGTGGTATCCATGACCTGTATGTGAATTTAAAATAGGCCTACTCAGACATGCCATGCTCAGTCACAACAAACAAAGCATGTAAGTGAATTAAGGGTTTATTTGCAGATTCTAACATGATCTCAGTGCAAATGCCCTCAGCAAGGAGTAACAGATGTTACTGCCAAAGAGGTGAACACAGTTCAAGCACATAATGCTTGCTTAAAAAGCAAGGCAGGTAATGTCAGAGAAGAACCGTTGTTTACACTTCTGTGCAAGGATATTATGGTCTGTGGTAACTGAGCAGCTTCAGAGTTAATTTTCTCCCAGTCGTGTAGTCTGAATCAAAAACAGGTTGTTTTCGTTTCTGCTCAGCACACCCAGAAAGGAATTGGAATAGAGCTCTAATGCGAGCAAAAGATGCAGATTAGTGCGTCCTAACCTAGGTGAGAACTGGGGTGACTCTTTGGCTCCCTTGGTTGAATACCTCTTATGGCGGGGAGTGGAGGGGCCCGGAGGACCCAATATCATATCTATCCTGGCAAAGCAAATAGAGGAGAGGACAGCACAATGCAGAATGACGGGACAGGCACAAGCCCGAACCATGGTCACATCAGCCCGGGAGGAGTAAAGGACAAACATACCAACACTCCGAGAGGAAAACACAGACAGGGCCAAAGAAGTGAAAATATATTCTGGACATACTTTATGGATGTGACTTTATGTGATTTTTGCAATGACACTGTAGCATGATTTTGGACAAAGCATGTACACTGAAAGGAGGCACTGACATCATAAGTATGCTCCAAAAGCATGAATATATTTACAAAGCACACATACTGAACTACGTTATACATGTCAACATCAAATGAATATGTATTGTTTTTTTTTTTAAACTGAAAAATGAACGAGATATATTCTAAGAAATTATTTGGTGATGTCCTTCTATGATAGGTGAATGTTTGAGTACACGAAACATCACAAAATGACTGATACATATCGATGATTGTGACTGACAGAATGGTCATTGACCTGTGTGACTGCGTGTTGTACACAGATGAAGTAAATGACTGATATACATGGATGATTGTAACTGGGTGTTTGGTCATTGACCTATGTGACTGCATGTACACAGGTGAAATAAATGCAATGTAACACCACTCTGGAAAAACACAATCACACCAGAAGAGACGCAAAAAAGCAGGGGGACATGCAAAAACATTTCTCATGTTATAAAGTAGTAATAAGGTAAAGCCAAAGCTCCAAGCAGCCATATGTCTATATGTGTATGTCCGTGTGTATGTGTATTGCTAGAAAACAAGACAGGACCCACTGGAAAAATCACAGAAAAGGACCAATATGGGAAAAAAGAAGGGAAACGTTGTGAACAATGGCATTTTGTGTGTGGTCTTGCCTGGACTGCAGGTTTTTAATCCTGGCCAGCATGTCCAGGTGTCCAGCTGAGTACTGCTCAATAACATCCATGACATCGTAAGGCCGCAGACTTTCCTTAAACTTTCGCTTTGACACCATGAACCTCATAATGCTGCAGAGAGAAAATATTGGCAGATAGAACATTAACAAACAAAACACTATGTACATTAACATCCTTCCAAAACACACTGTTGGCACGGGTGGATTAAATTTTTTTTTTCCAAAAGCACAAAAACATCTTTATTTATTTATTTATTTATAGGTTCTATAGTGCCATTCTGATCTGTCATTCTCTACAGGATTCAGCTGAGGACTACCTTTCATTGGTGACAGGTTAACACGCCTGCATAGGAAACCCTGAATCTTCTAACTCCACCATGATTTTGGAGCTGCTCACCTAACCCACTGAGCCACAGCCACTTTAACAGAATTGCCTCGACGTTATTTCAAAATGAGCAAATATGTACCTGCAGGACATGTAGATGAAATTATTTCGTTTGCTACTGCACAGACATTACATTCAACTGGAAGTGAGGCATACATAATAATTTTAAAATGCTGAAAAATTGGAATTGGAGAAGTAGGAGTAAATAAACAAGCACTCAACAGACTGTGATGAAGCTAATATCAGTGATGTAGCTAATATATGAATACATTCAGTATTTTAAGATACTTTTAATTAACTGTGTAAATAAGATCTGTTTTTGATCAAATTAATTAAGATGTTCTTCCATTTATTTGCAGTTCATATATGTTGATGATATGTAGTTACCATAGATGTTAACCAGATATATAATTGAACATGTATATACAGGTATACACATACCAACAGGTATAATACATACCATCATAGCATAGTCAACAATCTGTTATGAATATGCTGTCAACAACTTCCTGCAACTGAATTTAGCTGGATTTTGCTTAGGGTTAGGGTTATAGTTAACGTTAGGTTTGGGCTGGTTTGGGGTCTTATTGCTGAATTCTGACCCTTGAATTGTTCCACTTATAAGTTCAAATTTTACTTTATATCCAAACTCTGCTTTAGTTCAATCCTGACAATCAGGACCACTAATAATAACATGTGAATATCAAATATCCATATGTGATTAGATTAATATTTGTATATACACTTGTGAGTATGTCAATTTTGCATTTTATGATCAACTCCTCATTTCTTACCACACAGCCCTGATGGTAACTTTGATTCCAGGTGTTAAATCCTGCGGGACAAACTCACAATGGCAGCTTTTATTGTCATCAACAATGTCCTCTCCAGGAAGGCTGGCCTCTACAACACACAACATCAACACGAGAGAACTCCAGCATTAGTACAAAACAAGCCCTCTGCCTCCTTCCTGTTCAACTGTTTCTCTCTGGGATGGCACCAAGCAGAGGTCAGAGGTCAGCCGCAGCCATTAACTTGCATTAACTTAGCTCAGTAAGACAGTGCACAGTGGAGCACCGCATAGGTCAGGGCAGGTTAACGAGCAGCTCATTACCACGGTGATTTCAAAGCCACTTGATGCAGAAGGGGAGGGGGGGGGGGGGGGGGAGAGCAGTGCCGAGACGTTGGGTTTAAATAAGATGGCCGTGGCCCCTTTAGGAACAGGAGGTGCAGGTATCGGGCCGGCACAATACGCAAGATGAAACTGTTGCACCTGGCTGTGCGGTCGTCAAACAAGGCAAATGAGCAATTACAGCTGCACTTTAACACTCTGCCTTCACCAGAGTTTGAATCACAGCCACTCTGCAAGGAGGTCTGTCAAAATGGATGGCGGGGAAAAACCAGAACGAGTAGGATTCGTTGATATACAAATCTGCAGAGTACCTGTGAGTCAAAAGCTATCGTGTTTTTTCTTTGTTTGTTTGTTTAAATGGTTGGCAATATGAGGGGAACTGAAAGGCACTGAAGTGAAAGTGAAGAATGCTAATGCTATTCAAAGCAGTCAGAAGGACAAAAGCCTCCAATAAAACATCTTCATCAACAGTCGGCTTTGTCATCTTAAGTGCTCAGGACATGGTTAACCACTGCTGATCTTCCATTATGCTTAATTACCCATCCAGTTCAATCTTGAGCCTTTGGGATTATTAATGTGTTAATTCATAGCTCTTATTCCATTTCACCCCCTGCTGATGATCATGTTGGTGTGGTATGTCTGGCCTACGGTATTTGTCAACTTTCCCATTTGCCTCTACAGTTGACATGGGAACTGCAAGAACAGTACGTTCTCGTGCTACCTATTCCAGCGAGGTTACAGACCCGAACAAAACCTGTACAACTCCAGCCCCAAAGGTGAATAATGAAGGCCTAAAATGGCTTTCGGAGAGCTACGGAGTTGTTACAGGGCTATGTCAGCCGACCGGAAGGCCCCATCAGATGACATCTCAGGAAACTAACCAGCTTTCTTTCACATGCAGGTAAGAACAGGGCTGGCAGCTGGCTGAGGCCGTTAGTTCAAATCATGGTATGATGGGTCCTGCCAGGTGCTTATGAAATGGTTCTGGAAGGCACGCATGCACTCTTGTCAGCTGTACTGGTTCTGGGGCTGGTCAAAGAGCTTGCTACAGTGGCCACAACCCCTAGCAGACATGTGATTATTGTCTTACTGATCAACCTTTCAATTGCTGCAAAGATTTGGAGAAGAGAGATGACAAAGGTGATTAAAAGGTGACTGTCAAGAAATTATAACCTTAAGTTATTTCTAATGTCCTCAATAACTAAAATGAAATTAAATGAAAATGAACAATAAAAAGACAAGACAATAATTGTCAGGTTTTGTGAAAATATAAGGCTTAAATCTTTTGATTAATCTGTTGCCTAATTTAAGATTTGTACAAATAGGATTAGCATGAAGATCAGAACTGGGGTTATGAGTTTTCAATTAAATTTAACTGTCTCCAGAGACAGTAATTAAAGAGAGGAAGCTAAAAATCTAATAGAGACAACTGCAGTCATTTGGAGGTCAATCAAGCAACACTTTAGCCTACTATTACAATTCAAGAAGACAACATTGTCTTCCAAAATTAAAAAAAATTGAAAATTCAAAATCTAACACTTTGTGTACTAATGTCTAAATAAAGGGTAGATCTCATTATTTTTATGATATACCTTCAGAGAAATTTAACTCAAATTTAGTAATGATAAATAATACAAAAATGTTATGGCATTCAAATGAAAGCATATATTGATGTTTTCTTTAAAAGCTTTCATGTACAAGATTACATGACAATAATCTGTGACCTTGAGTGCAAACTTAAAACAAATCAAAACCACAATTACAGAGAAATGCAATATTTTCCAGCATTGTTCAGCAATCCTACCACGTAAAGAGGACATAACGTATAATAGATGAGTCAAAAAGAAGACATTTCCTAGAACCCTTTATGGGTTCTTCCCTGAGGACAAAGTGTCCAAGAAAACACAATGTCAGAAAAAAAAATCAGAAACATAGGCATTAAATATGAGAAATGAATGCTGAAGAGCAATGGACACATAATTAATACAAAATGCTAAATGTTTAAAGATTGTATAATGCTGTTCCTGTTATGAGTTTGTGATAATTTAATATAGACTAAATGACATTTCCTGTAAACTTTAGAGATTTAAAATGACCATAAGGTCTAAATGTTTAACTATTAAAATGACCATATGGTCTAAATGTTTAACTATTCTAAATATCTATACATCTATTTTATCTATAGAGTATGAGTCCAAAGTGCAATAATTTGACAGTTCATATGAGTTAACCAATAAAAGCTTTTTCATAGTATAGCTCATATACAGCCCATTATCAAAATGAGATATTGGCACCTTGGACATAATTAGCATAACATAATTGAACATAAATATGAACTAATAAATGCATTTTTTTCTTTTCATTTCTCTAATTATCTGAAAATATGGTGGAAATCAATGAATTACTTTTTGCTTGGCAAGCTTTTGTGATCTAAACAACAAAAAACCTAACATGAATTTTGAATGAGTAAAGTCCAAAAGTATGATAATCTCATCTCCCATTATACTAGGAATATAATAATATATAATATTTATCTGTTGCATTGTGCAATCCTTCATCACATAAAACAACAAAGCAATCATGCATTCAGTTGTAAGCAGATGACATGTTTTAACTAAATCACATGATCCTCTTATGTATCCATAATCCAAATGAAAAAGTGACATTTATAACCAACAGTGGGGAAAAGAAACTCAGAAGACAAAAGTAAAGTATAATGGCATATCTGCAGATAGGAAGTTATGTTGTGTCTAAAGCTACTTTGATGGGGTGTTCTTTTAAGAGGTGGGGGTTGGACTGGCCCCACAGCCATCTGGCTTGCCTGACCTGGGGAGCTCTTCTGCCTCATTTCCTCCGCCTGCATCTCAATCAGCACTTTAGCATCGAACAAAGAAATGGAAAGGACAGCATCAGGATCCAAATTCGTTTCAAAATATGGGGAGAAATCATAAAAACTCATAACCACTAACACACGGTTTAAAAGTAGGTTACACTTTACACAATGTGCTATTCACAGAGCCCCCCGTATCATTACAGATAAGTAGCAATTTACTTTATGGGAGCTTAATATTCCAAATGCATATCAGTGACCATTTTATTTAGAATAATTTAACTAATGTTTTTAGGGCTTTCAGAATTTGCACTTTGTAGAAAGTGTTAACAGAATACAAGCTTTATAGGCAGTTTATCAAGACTGTAATAAACACACAAACTCTGGACATTTAAAATGGCCATGACTTTTGACACTGAAAACAAATATTTATGCCCATATACAGTGCATTTTAAAAGTTTTTATTTAAAAGTTTAGTTAAGGCAACTGTAATAAGTGAAATGAGGTTCTTGGGGATCCAGAGTTTCTGTGCTTCCAATCAATCGTATGTATTTATTCACCAATACAACAGCACCAAAAACAGCAGCACTCAACACAGTATAGCAAAACCATTAGAGTGATTACAAAGAAGGCAGCCAGAATATAAAATATATCCATCACAATACAAGTAGTAATTACTTGGCAACAACAACATGCAACAGCTCACATAAAAAGAACAAGAATCCTGATGTTTGAAGCTTATAAATTTAGCCTGGAGTTAGTTGATTTGGCTAAATCTCAATCAACTTACTTTGGTTTGAATCCTGAGAGGTTGCTCAGATTCTATTAGTATAACGAGTTTACTTGATATCAATATATTTAAAAATACACTAAAGATTACCAGACAGAAGACAACTAGGACCATGACCATGACTTCACAAGCACTCACTCAAACCACACACATCATTATATCCTCAAACACAACTTAGCTTTTGCCAAACAAATTTAAATTTCTTGGACAAACGTTCTACTCTCTACAAATTCCCATTCAGTAACAATACCCATTGTGACATTTAAGGCATTTAAGGATGAATCATTTGTATTTTAGGTTGCCTCACCTTCTGAGTTCTGCCGAGAAGCTGCTCCTTTGAAGCGGAAAGCTTGTCTTGCACGGCTGCGGTCCCCAAAG